>NC_056527.1:82409370-82410598 GCF_019175285.1 Sceloporus undulatus | reverse complement strand
TGCAATATCTGAGAGCCAGCATGGTATAGTAGTCTGAGTATTAGACTGAGGAGATTATCGCAGTGCGTTCTGAGAACGTTCTGATCATGTGATGAGAACGGAACGCATTTGAGAATACCGCACGTATGTGTTCCAATCGGGTTCTCAGAACGCTTAAATGTGTTCCAAGGAGATTATCGCACTGCGTTCTGAGAACGTTCTGATCACATGATGAGAACGGAACGCATTTGAGAATACCGCACGCATGTGTTCCAATCGGGTTCTCAGAACGCTTAAATGTGTTCCAAATGTGTTCCAGGAGGGAACGGATTTGAATGTGTTCTGAATGTGTTCCCAGAGAGCTGAAACGTGATGAAAACGTTCCAAGAGAAGTGTGTGCGGTATTCTTATCCGTTCTCAAATCCGTTCCCTCATTCCTCTGTCTTCTGATTGGCTGAAAGAATGACAGGCAGGGAGGGAGGCAGGCAGGCGAGCGACTGCAGTGAGGGAAGGTGTGTGTGTGTGAGGGGGGAAAGAAGGAGGGAGGGAAGGGAGGAAAAAGGGAGGAAAGGTGGGACAAGGAAGAGAAGAGGAAAGCAGGGAAAGAGAGGGAAAGAAGAGACCAGAGCAGAGAGCAAGAGGGAGAGGGTCTGGCTGCTTCTCCGGGGGTCTCTAGTGTCATGTCCAGTGGGGCTCCTGTGCTGTCACAATGCAGGAGGCAGGAATGCCCAGGACCTTCTCCTCCTTCCCTCCAGGAGGGAACCCACAAAAGCTCCTCTGTTTGGAGCACCACACAAAAGCAAGCAAAAAACTCCCAGAATTCCATAGCAAAGAGCCAGACAAGAGTTAAAGCGGGGAGGGAAGCTCACAACCTGAAGGCACACATTACATGCACACACACAGAAGCAAAAGGGTGTCAAGCTGCCAAAAAGGGGAAATGGGATGACAGCAGAGGACTCTTCTTTTCTAACCGGTTTAAAGAGCTGCTATGGCTGCTGGGGCTCTGCCCTTGGCCCAGTCCCCTCCCTTTCCCTCCGCTTGAAGGGACCTCCGTGGAGCTCCCTTAAAGCCCAGGCTGCCAAGGAGGGGACTCTGCCCTTGGCCCATCAAGTTACATAGGTTTTATCCTATTTTCTTCAAACATATGCCAGCATATGAAGCCCCAGCGTTTTATAGGGGCTTGCCTTCCTTCCCTCCCAAGAGAATCCTCGGACTCCCTTCGGAGGGAAGACAAGATGGGGGGGGGGGG
>NC_056527.1:82408964-82409270 GCF_019175285.1 Sceloporus undulatus | reverse complement strand
GGGGGGGGGGGGGGGGGGCGCTTGCCTTCTTTCCCTCCCAAGAGAATCTTCGGAGGGAAGACTTCTCAGTGAGGCTGAGAAGCACTCTCCCGGCCAGAGTCCCTAGGCTTACTGAAATCCCCCACCTCCCTTCCCCATAGAAATCAATCCAAAAACTGAGTTTAAAAGGAGCAGAGGAGAGCCCTTTGGGTCTGCATCTGAGAGAGATTTTAAACTCCGTTTTTGGATTCTTTCCTATGGGGAAAGAGGGGAGAGAGAGAGATGGCAGGACAATCCCATAGCCAAGTATCCTCTGCCCCCCCCCCC
>NC_056527.1:82407519-82408864 GCF_019175285.1 Sceloporus undulatus | reverse complement strand
CCCCCCAGATGAAGACCCATAGGGCTCACTGCTCTTTTAAAACTCCGTTTTTGGATTGATTCCTATGGGGAAGGGAGGTGAGGGATTTCAGTAAGCCGAGGGACTCAGGAGAGGCGAGCTCCATGGCCCAAGCCTCCCTTTTCCCTCTTTCCTGGGGGCAGCGCCTCTCCCGAGCCGTCCAACCACTGAGTGGCGACGTCATCAGAAGACAGCCCACAAAACTTAATACAGCAAACCGTTCTGAGAATGGTTTCAAGAAAAAGGAATCGCAGTGCGGTAAACTGCCGTTCTGATCCCGTTCTGATCACGTTTTGATTTCTAATGCGGTAATATCCGTTCCAGGAACGTTTTCATCACGTGATGATATGGAACGTTCTCAGAACGCAGTGCAATAATCTTCCAAATGTGTTCCAGGAGGGAACGGATTTGAATGTGTTCTGAATGTGTTCCCAGAGAGCTGAAACGTGATGAAAACGTTCCAAGAGAAGTGTGTGCGGTATTCTTATCCGTTCTCAAATCCGTTCCCTCATTCCTCTGTCTTCTGATTGGCTGAAAGAATGACAGGCAGGGAGGGAGGCAGGCAGGCGAGCGACTGCAGTGAGGGAAGGTGTGTGTGTGTGAGGGGGGGAAAGAAGGAGGGAGGGAAGGGAGGAAAAAGGGAGGAAAGGTGGGACAAGGAAGAGAAGAGGAAAGCAGGGAAAGAGAGGGAAAGAAGAGACCAGAGCAGAGAGCAAGAGGGAGAGGGTCTGGCTGCTTCTCCGGGGGTCTCTAGTGTCATGTCCAGTGGGGCTCCTGTGCTGTCACAATGCAGGAGGCAGGAATGCCCAGGACCTTCTCCTCCTTCCCTCCAGGAGGGAACCCACAAAAGCTCCTCTGTTTGGAGCACCACACAAAAGCAAGCAAAAAACTCCCAGAATTCCATAGCAAAGAGCCAGACAAGAGTTAAAGCGGGGAGGGAAGCTCACAACCTGAAGGCACACATTACATGCACACACACAGGAGCAAAAGGGTGTCAAGCTGCCAAAAAGGGGAAATGGGATGACAGCAGAGGACTCTTCTTTTCTAACCGGTTTAAAGAGCTGCTATGGCTGCTGGGGCTCTGCCCTTGGCCCAGTCCCCTCCCTTTCCCTCCGCTTGAAGGGACCTCCGTGGAGCTCCCTTAAAGCCCAGGCTGCCAAGGAGGGGACTCTGCCCTTGGCCCATCAAGTTACATAGGTTTTATCCTATTTTCTTCAAACATATGCCAGCATATGAAGCCCCAGCGTTTTATAGGGGCTTGCCTTCCTTCCCTCCCAAGAGAATCCTCGGACTCCCTTCGGAGGGAAGACAAGATGGGGGGGGGGGG
>NC_056527.1:82407113-82407419 GCF_019175285.1 Sceloporus undulatus | reverse complement strand
GGGGGGGGGGGGGGGGGGCGCTTGCCTTCTTTCCCTCCCAAGAGAATCTTCGGAGGGAAGACTTCTCAGTGAGGCTGAGAAGCACTCTCCCGGCCAGAGTCCCTAGGCTTACTGAAATCCCCCACCTCCCTTCCCCATAGAAATCAATCCAAAAACTGAGTTTAAAAGGAGCAGAGGAGAGCCCTTTGGGTCTGCATCTGAGAGAGATTTTAAACTCCGTTTTTGGATTCTTTCCTATGGGGAAAGAGGGGAGAGAGAGAGATGGCAGGACAATCCCATAGCCAAGTATCCTCTGCCCCCCCCCCC
>NC_056527.1:82336819-82407013 GCF_019175285.1 Sceloporus undulatus | reverse complement strand
CCCCCCAGATGAAGACCCATAGGGCTCACTGCTCTTTTAAAACTCCGTTTTTGGATTGATTCCTATGGGGAAGGGAGGTGAGGGATTTCAGTAAGCCGAGGGACTCAGGAGAGGCGAGCTCCATGGCCCAAGCCTCCCTTTTCCCTCTTTCCTGGGGGCAGCGCCTCTCCCGAGCCGTCCAACCACTGAGTGGCGACGTCATCAGAAGACAGCCCACAAAACTTAATACAGCAAACCGTTCTGAGAATGGTTTCAAGAAAAAGGAATCGCAGTGCGGTAAACTGCCGTTCTGATCCCGTTCTGATCACGTTTTGATTTCTAATGCGGTAATATCCGTTCCAGGAACGTTTTCATCACGTGATGATATGGAACGTTCTCAGAACGCAGTGCGATAATCTTCTAAGACTCTGGAGGCCAGGGTTCAAATCCCAGCTCAACCACAGAAATGCACTGGGTGACCTTGGGCAAATCACATTCTCAAGGCTCAAAGCAAAGGCAAGTTCTCTTCTGGACAAATCTTGCCAAGAAACCCCCATGATAGGGTTGCCTTGGAATTGCCATAAGTCAGAAACAACTTGAAGGCATACAAAAACAACAACAAATGCAACACCTGATAATAAAAGAAGAAAGAAAATAACTGTTCAAAGTAGACACAGATTTTAGGAATTGGACTGCTAGTCTAGTCACTTTTAAACCAAGAACCTATCAACCTCAAAGATATTAATTATATTTCATAATAACCTGGGTATGTGTTAAACAATGGAACAACATACCATCCAACTATCACAATGTGGAAGGAACAATTTCAATCAATCCTCTGTTGGCCAGCTTTTCCAGTACACATTTTCCTTCCACTTTGTCTCAGTTTCTGCCCTGGAGCATTTCTGGGGTTATGTGTGGGGTGCCTCAGAGGGAGGTGTCTATCTTCCACTGCAAAATATACCTCCACACCTCTCCAAGGGTACACTGGGACTCCTGGAGATGGAAGGTCCTGGCCCACCTGCATAGAGGTAGCAAGAAGCAGAGACATAGACAGGATTTTGGGAAAGGGGGGGGGGTCCAGACTAAGTGCCACCATTATATTGGGGCTTGGGTGCGGCGGTGTGGCAGCACACACCATTCATTGTGTCTAATGGAAGGGGAGGCAGACCCCCAGGCCCCCCCCCTTGACTACATCCCTGCAAGAAGGTTGGCCAGGATATTGTTGGCACGTCACAATAAATTCCTGGAGGCCTCTCCCATCACCAAATTGTGGATGGATTCCTTTGGAACTTGTGAACAAAGTGAGTGGAACAGCCCAGGACATGGGTGGTTCCTTTCAATGTCCTGGTCCACCAGTCATTGTCTGCAAATAGACCAGAGCCTTCTTCTTCTGCAGTGGCCCAATCTACCCCTGAAGAACCATTGGCTTGACAGATCCAAAACTGTGGATAACAGCATGAGTTACCACATTATGGCAGCACCAACCCTAGTGACACCACTGTTTCTCTCTCTTCCTTCCACTTTCCTCCTTTGTCCTCAGCTTACATCACTTGCTACAAACTGATTTCACTCATTTAACTTGGCATAAGAGAGAAAGAGGTGCAAAATCTTGCCCTTCCCGGTAGATTCAGGCAAATACAAACTGCTGCAATCTCTTCTAGTTTGTGTGTTCTCATTCATCAATAGCTTTTGCCATCTTGACCCCTCTCTGAAGTTGCTTGCCCATATGTATCCCAGTTTTGATCTCTGAAATCTTGGAGGGTATGGAACAAACACAAATCTACTACAAAAGTTCCACATTTTGGATCTGCAGAAAACTTGAACTCCTAGCTTTTGATAGATGGCTCCTCTTTAGAAATTCACTCCCTTCGTGAAGAGACTATAACTTTTATGCATCTAAGCCAAGAGCAGCAACAACACCATAACAAAAATGCAGCATCTGTTATATTTGCCCTGTTTCTGCCTCACTCCCCCTCAATATTCTAAGCAGTGTTTTGGTGTCCAAACTGTTACTTATTCTTAATTCCAACTACCCAACAAAGATCATGTGGAAGAAGAAACTGTTTGTTCAATTTCACCATCTGTTCTGTTATTCTGGGCCGAACAGTACCAAATCAATGACGGGTGCTAGAAGTGTGCCTGCAGGAACCTGGGATTAGATTTCATTCAGTGGTGAGAATTGGGAAAAGGGTGGAGAGCACTCTCACAGAATTATAGTTGTCGTATTCTTTTATGAAAGCTGCTATAGCATTGTGGTTAAGAGTATAAGGCCGAAACTCAGTCAGAAACTCTGTTGCTGGCCTTAGGCAAGCCACTCTCATTCAATTTCACATTCCTTCTTGCAGCATTTTATTTATTAATGCATATATTTATACTCCACCTTTCACAGGTAGCTCACAGGATAGCTCACACACATCATTCCCCTACCCCAGGAAGGATTTCTTGGTCATAAATCAATGGGTCCTTTTTTAATTTAGTTACCTCTTTCTTGCATTTATAACTTATAGGCTTTTCCCTCCTGAAGACTCAGGATGAACAGTCTATTACCAGAATACTAGAGCAGCTACTTAGTTACATCTGCTTAACTGAGTCAGTTAGGATCGTCCAAGCTGTTGTATTCCCCATCACCATGTACGAATGGATGTGAGAGCTGGACAATGAAGAAGGCAGACAGAATATGAATTAACTCATTTGAGATGTGGTGCTGACAAAGAGTGCTGAGGTTAACATGGATGGTCAAAAAAACGAACAAATGAGTCCTTGGACAGATAAAGCCCAAACTCACCCTGGGAGCCAGAATGACTAAATTGAGATTGTCGTACTTCGGACACACCATGAAAAGGAAGCACTTATTAGAAAAAGCAATGATGCTGGAAAAAGGGAAAGGCAACAGAAAGAGAGAAAGACCGCAAGCTAAAATACAGTCAACCCTCCTTATACACGGATTTATTATCTATGGATTCAAGCATCCACGGCTTGAAAATATTCAAAAAAGTATGAATACCTCATAGCAAACCTTGATTTTCCATTTTATAAAAGGGACACCATTTTGCTCTGCCATTGTATTTAATGGGACTTGAGCATCCACGGATGTTGTTATCCACGAGTGATCCTGGAACCAAACCCCAGCGTATAACAAGGTCCCACTGTATTGTCTTTTACTACAGTTCCCAAAATTCCACACTCACCCACTGAGCATTTATAAGCGTTGATTATAAGATAGACTACTTTAAGAATATATATGTAATGCTTGGAACGTTTAGAAAAATGTTGCGTGAATGCTGTGTATTCTTGAAAGCCTACTTGTTTGATGTACCCTTCTATTTAGAATGCAAAACAACAGAAAACCCTCAGGGCAGTGAACAGACAGATTGATGCCTATGGAAGAGATAACCTCTGGATCTCCCATAACCAAGTAGCAGGCAGGAATCCATTGGCCTTCACCAGTTCTCCATCATAGCTGAGATGTGATTCCAAAACTACTGGTAGGTGCAGCAAAAATGAGATCTAAGAAGGAGAAGGCTGAAAAAGGCCCACCCTGCTTGATCAATGGGGCTCCTGCCCTCTGTAAATACAGCACTTTTCTCCTTTGAAAGGGTAAGAGCTGCAGAGGTGACAGCTGGCAGCAGGGTCTCTGAATATGCCCCCCCCCAGTGTCCCAGTTTGATGCGGCTTTAATTGATCCTTGCCACACAGCAGGGGCCCTGCTGCAAATTGCATTCAACCACAAATTGCAGCAATTAAAAGGAAGGGAGGGAGGATGCAGATGGGAGTGAGTTATGAGCAAATGGCAGCCATTTAGTAGTAATTAGACTATAGGGGTGGGGGAAACTGAGGGATGGGAAAGAAATGGGTATATTACAATAATAGTATTTCTGCTCTAGCTTTATTCCAGGCAGGACGCAGGCCCAGAATGCGTTTTCAGTGCCAAGCCTCCCTGCTTCCTCCCTGAATGATGAGTAATAATAATGAAGAAGTAATAATGACAGCGAGAAGTGATAATGATGAAGAAGAATGCCTCTGGTTAAATAATGAAAAAAGGAACAGTGCCTCAGAGGATATGGGCCTAATTTGAAGTGGGGCTTCATTTCCCCTCCCCTTCCCACCACGTTTCACCATCTGAAGATGCCAGCCACAGATGCTGGTGAAACATCAGGAATAAACTCTTCTAGAACATGGCCACATAGCTCAAAAAACTCACAAAAACCTAACCTTCCAAGCTTTGGTCACCCCTACCCAAATCTCAGAGTCTGTTTTCAATACCGGAACTCAACCCTGAACAACTTGAACAATGACAGTGATGAGACTGTGCTTCTGCTCATCTGCAGAAGGAGTTTTCTTTGCTACTGAGTAGTATTATTATTAGTGAGCATGGCGTAGTGGTCTTTGAGTGTTGGAAGTCAGAAATGACTTGAAGGCACACAGGCACAAAACAATAGTATTGTTTACAGTTACACCTCAGTTAGCCAAGTAGATGTGTTTCTGGACATTACTTCTTTAGCAGAAAATTTAGTTCAAGGCAGAAAGAATAGGGAAAGCATCGCGCCCACAAAAAGTGAAGAGCTTCTTGCAACAAACACATTATTCAAAAGAAATGTTATGAAAGGAAACAGATAGTCAGGTAAGTGGTATAAGTAAAGAAAAACATTTTGAAACTTCCAGAGACCACTGAAAAACAGCTTCTAAAATGTATGCAGAAATTACTTTTTTCCTACCAGCTTCCACTTTTCTCATAATTTCCACTTTGATGGCCAAGCTAAAAGATCTATGCTTTTTTGTTTGTTTTTTGTTAAGATGCTGGGTAGTTAGTGAGACAGGATTATATCCTTTTCCTTTTTCTGCTTTGCTGTTCTTCCATGCTCAGGAGTCAGCAGATGTTTACCTTGCCTGTTATATGTGGGCATACATGGATGCAGTAGAATCATCCAGTGGAATCCCTCTCTTTCCCAGCTCTGGCTTTGTTTGCTGACCTTTTGTGATACTCAGGATTTACTGTACTGCAGCCACTGACTCACAAACCACAATGTTGTGAGTTCAGTCCCAGCCAGGGACTCAGGATTGACTCAGCCTTTTATCCTTTAGGTCCTATCATTTACCATAGGTTGGTAAAATGAGTACCCACTTGTTGGGGCAATTGGTAAACCACTTAGGGAGTGCTTAAGTGCACTGATAAGCAATATAGAAATGTACTTGCTATTACTACTATCTGAAGTGGCCATCTGACTAATGGTAAAGCCAGCCCTATCAAGTTACCTTTCCTTCTTCCATAAAGAAAAACTTCTTTTCTAAACAACTGTGGGAGAGTTAGTATGGTGTAGTGTTTTTGAGAGTTGGACTAGAAATTTGGGAGACCAGAGTCAAATCCCTGCTCAGTCATGGAAACTCATTGGGTGAACTTTGCAAAGTCACACTCTTCCCACCTAGAGGAAGGCAATTGCAACCCTCTTCTGAATAAATCCTGCCAAGAAAGCTATGACAGGGTCACCATAAGCTGGAGTCTACCTGAAGGCACATAACAACAACTCTGTCTTTTTGTGATGTGACAGCAGAGTGGGAGAAAAAAAGCTGGAGGAGGTGGAGGCTCTGAGGCAATAAAGATCTGGACAGGTTGCAAGGTTGGGGTTTCCCCAAACGCACACCACAGCAGCTGTCAAGGGCAGCTTATCCCACTCCCTCCCGACAAGACCCTCCATGACCCAGGCAGAGTGGGAAGAACCACAGAAGGAGCAGAGAGACCTTCATTTCTGACCTTTTTGTAGATTAGCTATTATACAGGCCACCTCTCCAGACAGACAGCTGGCAAGACATAAGATGGGGAGGAGGGGAAGGGGGCAAAGCAAGGCGGCAGGAGGAGGGGATATGATTCTGGCTGATGGCTGAGTTGAAAGCAGCCTGATGCAAAGTGACACTTCCAATTAAAGCCACTCAAATAAAAGCTGTACAGCCCTGGGGGTAGGGGCTCAGTCCAAACACTGCCTGCCCCCTTCATGGCAGAACTTCATAGTATTTTGCTACACTGGCTTGTGTGTGCATGTGTGGGGGCTAGTAACATTCAAGGTTAGGGCATACAGAATCAACTGGGAAGAATGAAAAGTGTATTTTTATTGCACGGGACTTGGAGAACGGGAATGGAGCGAAATGGAAGGGATGGGGGATGGAACGGGGGGGAAACATATGTTAGCGCACGGGAGAATGCCACTGATGCCACCGGGAGTCCCCAATCCATTCCCCAACCATTCCACAGCAGCCGATTTTACAGAACGATTCTGAATGTTCCATTCCCTTTCGTTCCAGTTCTCCAAATCCCGTGCGATAAACTTATTGATTTGAATAAAAGAAGTCTCACAGGACCAAATAAAGTATGTAAAGGGATCTTGTAGCAGCTTTGAGATTACAGTGGTCTCCTTGATCCAGGAAATTTGTTGTAGTAGAAAATAGGAATCAGTAATAGGTGACAGAAAGCATACCTCATCCCCTTAAGAATCACAGAAGACTTAGGCCCAAGACCCTTCACCATTTTGATCAATGAAGACAAATGTGATGCCAGTCCCTGACACACTGGAAAAAATAACTGCTGCTTCTCTACACCACATACCTTGAGAAGGATACACTGTACAGAGGGCAGGGGTACTGTGGCCTTCTGGACTTCATTTTGCATACCACCTCCCTCACGGCTATAAAAGCTAAATCTGTTGGGAGTTTCAGTCCAACATCTGGAAAGCCACAGTTGGGAGTTTCAGTCCAACATCTGGAAAGCCACAGTTGCTTATCCATGTCAAAGTGCTACAGTTCTCCGATCCCCCCAAAACCTGCAGTTTGTATTGCAGGTACTAAAAACTTGATTAGAACTTCTCCTCTGCATCTGTAATTCTTTGGGTTTCCAACTGGGAATGACATTTAACAAGTTCCTTTTCAGCCCAGAAACACCCAGAGGAAGGAAATTAGAGGGAACAAGTGATGATGTTTCATGCTACACACTGAAATTAAAAGTGAGTATGTGGTCTTAAAAGAAAGTGGCAGGGACGTAGCCAGGATTTTGGGAAGGGGGGTCCAGACTAGGTGCCACCATTATAATGGGGCTTGGGTGCGGCAGCATGGCAGCACGCACCATTCATTTTATCTAACAAAAGGGGGGGTCCAGACCCCAAGCCCCCCCCCTTGGCTACGTCCCTGAAAGTGGGATGGGGAGACAGCTAAATTCTGAGGAAAGGACTTTCTAGGACTGAGCATCCATCTTCTAAGCACATTTAAGACAGCATGGATCCTTTCAGAAATGAAGCAGCAGCTGACGCATGGGGTTGGTACAGGGGAATCTGCATGCAATTGCACAAAGTGTGTCAATGGCATTAAACTCCTCACCTTTCTCACTAGAGCCTGAAACAGCACTTTGTTGGGAGAACCAGGGCACTATTGGAAAGCCCACTCAGAATTGTTTTGCTAAATCAATTATTCCACAAAGTCATCCATTTCATTCCCAAACAAAGCCACCTGTCTGCAAGGTCAACTAGTCCATTCCCCCAAAGTCCATTCCCAACCGAAGTCACCTGTCTGTAAGGTCAACTAGTCCATTCCCCCAAAGGACTCTCCTTACTCAGAGATGACACTCCCCTTATTCTTACATGCCAGTTCGTAAACAGATGGCATTGCATTGCAGAAGAAAAAGATTCTGATGGATGAGGCAAGATTGCCAGTCACTGGGTCAAGAAGGTGTATCCCTGGATCAAGGAGACAAAGAAGCTATTGTCTGCCAGCCCTCAAAGGGTTGTATGTGTATCACATTGTTTGTATAGAGCAGAACTTAGAGAAATTATTTTGGGGTGACAACAGGTCTGAGAATTGCCCAACTACCGTGGCTAGTGGATTTTGGAAGAGTTTTCCAAAGAAATAACATGGGACCCAGAGTGGTCTTTTTGTCAGCAGGCAAATGGCTTCCTGTTTAAACAGGCCTTCAGCCTTTTATCTGGTTGAGAGAGAAGGATGTGAAAATAAGTAACATGTGTTTTGAAATTAATGTTTTAAAAGCAGTGGTTTAATTAGATGATGTGTTAAATGATATTTTAAATCTCACACCATGTATTGCTTTAGCTATTTTAATGTTTGGCAATCATAAACAAATAAATAAAAAAGGACTTCCTTTGCCTTTCAAACAACTGCATTTTTCAGGACACTGGGTTCAGAACAACATAGCCGAGGTTATGCTTAAATGGTGCCACTCTAGGCTATATGGACAACACAAGACTACCGGCAGAGGACTCATTGCTCCTCCTACAATATCTGCATTCTTTAGAGTTTCCAGCACAAGCTACAAGAGCTAGAAAGTCATGCCAAGGAATAGTTCCACAGAGCAGCCCACGTGGCCATGTGCACTTTCTGTGCCAAGCAGGTGATGCTTGTTTGCTTCCAGCAGAACACTTAATCTGCCCATCAGTCATCTTCTTCCTCCTCATCCTTTGAATCTGGTTTATATATACACACACACACACACACACAGGGCTGGTTTCACAAGAACAAGTGACATCCTGGAAAGTTGTCTTGCATCATTCTATGGCAGGCCCTGCTTTTAAAAGACACATCCGAGGCAAAATTTTCATTGCATTCTGGACTACTTTAGCATTAATGCAGCTTTGGAAGTATCGCATGTGGGAGATGTGGGTGCAATATGAAGATGGAACAAACACACAGCCTTTGATACGGGTGGTAATATGGAGCAAGCATAGGGTTTGGGAGCCTGCGGTTGCTGTGTGCTTCCACATGCTAATATTGGCCTGAGGACGGCACATCCCACCCGTCTGTCTTGGGCCTAAGTCTTCTGTGATTCTTAAGTGCCTGAGGTATGCTTTCTACTGTTTCCTATTTTCTACTACAACAAACTTCCCAACCCTAAATCTGGGACTTTATCCATTTTTTATTTGTTGCATTTATAACCCACTATTCACCTTGATCTGAGAGTAGTTTACAGATGAATAAAACCAGGATAATCCCCAGGCCTAACCTCAGGCTTATAATATAAAAGCACATAACATAAAAGGAAACAGGAGAGGTGAGAGAAAAGGAGAAAAACACATCTCTGGCACCATATCTAAATAGGCCTTGGTTCTTAGAGTGGGAAAACCAGTGGCCAAGCAAGAGGGAGCTTGTCTCCCTACAGTTTCAGGATGAGCTGCCCCCATAGTGTTTGATCTATGAATAGATGCATTGCTCACTGTGGCAAAAATTCATCGGCTCTCCAAGAAAAGGCAGGGTCTCCTGAAAATCTTCAGAGGTCCCTGAGGATGCCTGCTGCAGAGCATTCAGCTACAGGAAAACTGCTGGATGTATGATCCAACAACATGGGAATGGCCATGTTGTGGGTATGTTGTGTTGCTTGGGTTTTCAGGGAGTAACACTGAGGGAGTAACACTGAGAGCCAGCATGGTGTAGGTTTGAGCAATGCACTACAACTCTGGGCTCAAATCCTGTTCCATTAAATAATGTTTTGGAAGTAACACGAAACACGTTGGTATTCACCATATTCCATTATTTTGTAGAAAGAACATGATTATGCGCTAATTTACCCACCTCCTCATTACCCCCCCCAAAAAAAAATATGTTTCCAGGTGGGCTTAGAAATTTCACAATGGAAAATGTCACATTAAATAAAGGGTGGACAAAGTATGGGTCCCACAAGAATTTGTGGGCCTTCAGACTCTCCAGACTCAATTCTTGAGACAAGAAAGTGTGGAGTGGGCAAATAGCTGCTCTTGGCATTTGGCTTTAAATAGATTCCACCCCTCTTTACCCTATTTATATTTTTTAAATGATAGTTTCTCAAAGGTGTGGTATTTTGGCCACACACATACACACATGAATTAGAAACAGCCAGTGTGGTATTGTGGTTTAGACTATGACTCTGGATACCAGGGTTCGAATCCCAGCTCTGCTATGTTATCCCCACTGGGTGACCCTGGGAAAGTCACACTCTCTCAGCCTCAGAGGATGGCAATGGCAAGCCCCCTCTGAAGAAACTTGCCAAGAAAATCTAATAGGGTGGTCTTGAACAACTTGATCTCACACAACTAGATAGATAGATAGATAGATAGATAGATAGATAGATAGTTGTGTGAGATCACATATTGGGCACTTAGTGTACTTGGATGGGAGACCACCAATGGATACCAGATGCTGTAGGCTATATATCATAGGAAGGAAGTGGTAAAACCACCTCTGAGTATTCCTTGTCTAAGAAAACCCAAGGAAATTCATGGGTCGCCATAAGCTGACAGGTGACTTGGAGGTGCACATACACACACAGAGGGTCCGAGGGAAATAAAATTGCCCCATGAACCTGACATCCTTGCTCACCCCTGCATTAAATGATGTGATTTGGCAGGTGGATTAAGAACAAGAACTTCCCAGAAACGGCAAAACCATTTGCAGCCTTCAATTACCAGTGACTTTCCCATGTTCTACAAAAGAACCCTGCTGGAGCCCTGTCTTACAAGGCACAAAACTGGTGTTACAATATCCCTGAAACTTTGCTTCAGGGAGGGAGAGAGAGAGACCCAGTTTCCCTTGTTAAGAAGGGATTAATTAAGGGCAGCTGCTTTAGTTATAGGAAGGACCAGTTTCTGTTGTACTTCAGAGGAGAGAGAGGCCTTGGGCAATAGCAGGACAGAGGGAGAGTGTGTGCCTTGTCTATTTAAACTGTGGCCTATTAAAATGTGTGTCCACTGAACCCAAGGAACCTTTTGCATACAGTGTTCTGAACACTCCCAGAACACTTCAGCTGGACTACCGTTGTGTTCGTGCAGATCTCTCCTCTTACGTTGTGTTCCCAATGAATATTACCATCATCACTTTCTCTGAAAAGTCATGTTGAATCCAGTTGCTCTAGGCACGTAACAGCTCCGTTCAGGCTGCTACTAATTCTGCCTCAGTTTCTACTGACAAAACAATAATCTCTTCTGCTCTTGCAGTTCATTAGTGAAGATTTTGCTGGAGACAGCTAAATGTTGTGGTCTGCATGCTACATCTCTACTTAAGGCACTGAGAAGCTGCCAAACCTGGCAAACATACCTTGCAAAATGGGTATTTTGGGATTGCTGCAGGATGGGTTGTATGGCAAGTCAACAAGACAGTCAAACAATGCTCCTTTTCTAAAGGAAGAGTATGGTCAGATTGTCTGTCCCAGAAATGTCATCTTCCAAGCTGGAAGGCTATGATGATCCTAGACATATTTGAATACTTTGCATTTGAGGGATGAACTTCTGCACGGGTTCACAAGTATTACCTTCTCTGTTATTGTCCCTGAGAGGTGGTGCGGTGGTGCAGTGGTTTGAGAGTCAGACTCGGACTTCAAGAGACCAGGGTTTGTCCTTTGTTCCCTTAGCTACTCTTTTATATTGTTCTTATGTGCCTTCAGGTCAACTGTGACTTACGGCAAATGATCACAGGATTTTCTTGGATTTACTGGATTCTAGAGCAGACAGAGAGAGGGACTAGTCCAAGGTCAGCCAGGGGGTTTCCCATGTTGAGCAGCGATTCAAAGCCTGGTCTTCAGGAGTCCTGGTCCAATACTGGGGAGGCATATTTAGCAGGGATATGAGAGAGAACCTTTTTGGTGGCTCTTCAGAGGTTTTGGAACTCCCTCCTGAAAGCAGGCCAACTCCAGCTCTGCCGTTGTTCCTTCTGCTACAGACAGACATTTTTATTCAGACAGGCTTTGGATGCACACTGATTTATTGCTCCTGCAGTGTAATCTGATAGAGGCTATTCTTTCTTTCTTTCTTTCTTTCTTTCTTTCTTTAATTTGGGGTTCTGTTGGATGTACTTAAGTTATTTTTTTAAAGTTATCCCTTGAAGGTTTTGTCTGTATTTTACTGTGAGCTACCTAGAGCATTATTTTAGTGAAAGAGCACAATTTTAGAAATACTCATGTCTAAGTCCAAGTCTAGAAATTTTAGTCAAAAAAATTAGTCAACTTATTCATGGATCAATATGAGCACTGTTTTTTAACTCTTATTTAAAAAGGAAATATCCCCTGGTGAAAGACAAGGGTATAATCTGTCCTGGAAGCATGGACCCCCGCCCCCTACTCTCTCGCATCCATCTAGCCTTTAGTTTGAGCACAAACAGTTATGCTTGCTGGAATTTTGTAAGTTTTTTGGCATTATTTTTCTCTGCTACATCCTTTAGATCCTTTGTTACATGCCCCTATGTTTTACCCTCAACTTATCCATAATTTTGGCCCCCAAATCTGCCCTCAACTTATACATGAAGTATATAAGGTAAGTTACATTAGACATCAATACCAGGGCTCTGACTTGGAACAATAATTTTTATTGAATTCAAAGATATAGCTGTGTTAGTCTGTAGAATCAGTATGCACAGAGGGAGCAGACTTCAGATCACAGGGATGGTAGGACATTTTACGTTCAAGTAAAAATAACCAGTACTTACACTCATCACCCCATATATCACATATATTCTTCCTCCCTGCCTAACACATTTGTAGAAATGTCCTCTCAGCCATGAATCGGCAAGTCAAATGCTCTCGGCCTCAGGGGAAGACAATGGCAAATCTGCTTTGAACAAATCTTGTTAAGAAAACCCCATGAGCCCTTAGGTTCTCCATAAGTTGGAAATGACTTGAAAGCACACATAAACAACAACAGAGGCTGCACTCCACATGTCTGAAGAAGGAGCCCAGGAAGCTGATGGCAAAATAAATGGGTTAGTTTAAGGTGCTATGTGCTCTTTTTTATACTGAAACAACAGCATATCTGTCTCTCTGGAAAAAGGAATCTCATCCTCTTTTTTGCACTGCTCAACAGTCAAGGTGTAGCATTCAAAAGTTTCCAACGCTTTCAAAGGTGGCCCTAGGTAGTGTATGTATTACCACTGTCCAAAGGAGAACCTTTCATGACTAAGCCTACTCTCAGCTTGAGCAAAGCTTACCGCAAAATGCCTCCCTTCCTGGAACCTCCGAGGAGTTTTCCTGGGTGTGGATTTTATTCAGTCCAACCAGGAAGGCATCCATCGGCGGCACGCGAAACTGCTACCAGCAAAGCCTCCACCCACAAATAATAACCACTTGTTGCTGCATTCCTGCATCTTGCAGTCTCCCTCAACTTTCCTCCATCTCTTGACAAACAAGGGGCGTGGGACTCCCTCATGCTCGTGGCCATCCTTGCCTCAGCACCTTCCTAGCTAATTATTTTTGATTAATTAAGCCTCCAACTTGACATGTGGACATAAAACAGGGAGCATGAAAGTCTGGCTGGGAGGTGAGCAAAAATTTGAAACTCAAGTCAGTTTTTGACATAGCACCATGTTTCTTTGCTGCAATTCTGGGTATATCCTGCAACTGAGGCAGGGAGACACTACAGGCAGCATTAAGAATTGGAAAAGTTACCTGTTGGATTACAATTCCAAGAATCTCCCTGCTAGTGTGATCATCAGTTTTCTCTATGAGATGAAGCATCAAATAGCTTTTCCACCCCCTTGGTCATGGCACACACTACCCCAAGTGTGTACCATTACATGAAACAGAAGAGGCACAAGCACTTAAGCTCTTTGGCGGTAAAAATGCAACCAGCAAAATGAATATAATTTTTGACTTTTCAGAACAGCAGGAATCTGTTAGGCTGGTCCTGCATAGCAGCTGTAAATTCCACTTGCGGGACCATTTGGGAGAAGATCAAGTGTTCAGGCCCTGGACTGGGCCCAGTATTGCTATCCTGATGAATCATCAAGGGATGAGGGTAAGTGAGATCTAGTGCGTTGCCGGATTTCGGGAAAGAGTTAGGCTCAGCACTGGAGAAGGATTATAAATCCTCTCTGTTTCCTCTCCTTGTTTCTCTGCACATTGGAAAGTCAGCCATTTCCTGGCTCCTGTTAGCCCTCTGCCACAGGTACCTAAGCCTGCCCTCAGAGATGTGTTTTATATGCTGTGGTTTCTGCACCTGCTGCTCATATCTGGGTTCAAGTTTCACCCACATACACACACGCCCTGAAAGTAGATGGGAGTGTGATAGAAGAGAAGCAGCCTGCCTGGAAATTAACACTCTCTCAACGGGAAGCCCTGCTCTTCTGAGATGGTGAATGTGTGTGGGTTGCCTGCTTTTCTTACAAAGTGAGGTGCTCAAAGACAATCTTTGGTGTCACTTCAAATGTCATTGGTAGTCTTTAGATCCTTGGGCTACTAGGCACTGTAAAAAAAATGGATGTCACAGTCCTTGCCTTGACATCTCAAGCCACAGGGGGATTGAGAAAACCATTTCCACATCTGCTGGCTTTTCTCTCTCCCTCCGACATCTCTACATCCTGATCCAAGAGCCATGTGTGCTATTTCACAAGTGGACAGTCTTCTGTTTGAAGGATTGCCAAAGCACTGTCCTCTTTGGAAGCATATACTCTATCTGAAGGGCAGTCAAGTTCACATCTTGGCATTATACCCACCCATCCACAGTTAGCACCTAGGGAGCAGGCACACAGGTCACATAAATGTATCTACACTACACAGGGCTTCCAAGATAAATTTTGTAAGATTGAACAAGACTTCTTCAGGCCCCAGGGAGAAGCAGAGGGGCTCCTCAAAAAACTGAGGGAATGGAAGCCTTCCTAGTTACAGTGTCAGTGTGAGGTGTGACCCACAAACAGAATTCAGAGGTCTAAATGTATATAGCCCCCTTCACAGGGGGAAATGATCTATTCATTTCATAGTAAAATTCAGAAAAAACTACATGTTTGCTAACCTTTGCAAAATAATGCAATAGAAGGGGGCAGTGAAGTGGTGTTGTTTTTAGGGAGGGGTCATCAGAAATTAATGGGCCCCTCCTTGTCTCACTGGAACCATGGCAGTTAAAGTGGTATTAAACTGCTATAGTTGCATGAAGTAGATACACCCTTGGAATATATTTTCCCTATTTGGATGAAATGTATTGTAATTCTCTTTGAAGTTAAAAATCAGTTATAATATTACATGTGGGTATCTAACTCTGCACATGCAATTTTATGCAGAAGCATCCTCTTTTGCTGGGACACTTTAGCATCCTCTCTAACAGCCTCAATGTTACTCACATCCTTATTTCTTTCTGAACATTTTCTAAACCAATTTTGTAGCTAAAGCCTCTTCCATCCTTTTTCAGAACTTCTATCCCAGTGGTAGAACTATCATATGAAGCGACGTGATGCACTGTTGTCGCCCATTTGTTCCATGTGGTAGTGTGCATCATTTCAGTGTGATTTGTGATGTGGTTGGTAAGGACGTATGAACTAATAAACACTTCTCTCCATACCCTGCCAGCACATCTACAAGAACCATGCAGAGGCCTACAGCTTTGAGTGTGCTGTGTAGGACTGGGAATGGTAAGATCTAGATTCTGATCACTTCTTGGGTTGAAAATTCTGTGGATGACTCTGAACTTCTGCTTCCCACAGCTCCAGCCTAATCTACCACAGAGGATAATGCTAAAGTAAAGAGGAGAATAATGCATGGCACCGTGAGCTGTTTGGAAGAAACACACACCTTTGCTTTTCTTACAGAGTGAGGTGCTCAAAGACACTCTTTGGGAGAGTGAGGTGCTCAAAGACACTCTTTGGGGGAGGAGGTTATATTGCTATTGTATAGATCAGTGGTGGTGAACCTATGGTGCACCTGGCAGGAGGGGCACTCAGAGGCCTCTCTGTGGACACATGTGTCATCGCCCCAGCACAGAATTCGTTACTAGAAAGCCAGAGGGATGTGGTATTTTGCAATAAATAAGTGGGGTTTGGCTTGCAGTTTGGGCACTCAGCCTCTAAAAGGTTCACCATCACTGGTATAGATCCTCCTCTCAATCCCAACTGCCATTGCACAGGCCATAGATGGAGAGAAACAGCAGCAGACACATTTCCACCATGCCTAGGCACAGAAACAGATGAAAGGCCCTTCCTTCATCTCAACTGCCTCTGTTATGACCTCAGAGAGAGAGAGAAATAGGCAGTATCTTCTGCAATCTCCTCCCACAATGCTATCCCCTTTTCCTTTTGGGTCACATCTTAACTTGCCTGACTGAGGGCAAGAGACTATTTTGTTGTTCTTTTACTTGTAAAACATTATGTACACTATAAATGATACTATATAAATAAATGATAATAATGTTATGTTTCACAGAAGTATTTCCAGCTCTTGAGTGGGATGTTGGAAAGATATCTGTATATGATATATGTTCTAACATATCTATAGGTTCAGATACCTGTTTGTTCAAATTATTTCTGAAGAACAAGAGTTGATTTTCCTGCATCTCAAGAACTAGCGTCTTTCTCTCACAGTAGATCTTATTACGACTTACTGTTTAGCTTTCGTCAGGAGTAGGTAGACTGGTAAACTTGTAGTTGGGCTGTATCATTTTAAAGGAGAGTAGGAACCCATGGCTGAGCATGCCTCCCTCCCTACTTTACTGGCTTCTTCTGTGCCACTGACGTTACTGTCGTTGTATGGAGAAGTCAATCATTTCAAGATTTTCCTTGCAGCTTTATATGGTACAATCCAGATAGAACAAGGGTAGCAGGATCACCTGTGATCCTCAAACTGTTGTTACATTACAGGTTTCATCACCTCCAGCCACTTGCTATGCTGGTTAGAGGAGATGGGTATCCAGCCATGTCTGGAGGACCAGAGATTCTCTACAGCTGAGAAACTGGTTTTTAATTTAATGTCTAGCTGGAGAGAATTTGGCCTTTAGCAAGGTTTCTACTGAAAGCACCTTGACCTGCAGGACAAAATTTGCTTTTGCCAACGCAGCAAAGGTGTAAAAACTGTTCTAGCACCTCCTTTTCCATCACTGTTTGATAAGGAAAGAAAAAAAAAAGGTGGCTGGAGCTTGAGGCAAAAGCACCTGCTTTAAGATCAGCAAGAGTGTAATTAAAAGGAAGCCACTTTACAAAATCATTCTTCTCTCCATACAACTGGAATGAGCATTTGTGCAAGAAAACATGGTGGGGCTTACTTACATCCAGGACTAACTCCTCACTTGTTTTGGGTTTCCATAGCCAAGCAGAGATTTGAGCCCTAATCTCAAGAGTTGTAGTCTAACACTCAAACCTCTGTACTATGCTGGCCTAAAAACTTATGAGTAATTATTGCCATTTCCCACTTCCTTCACCAGGGATCACAGGATGTCCTCCAAGAACAGAAACTATATTGCCAGTTAGTTTTAAGCCACTGTGGCAAAACCCTTCGGAACAAATCTTGCCAAAGAAACCCCATTATAGGGTCATCTTAGCATTGCCATAAAGTGGCAAGGACTTGAAGGCACACCACCACCACAAATTTTCAATTTTAGAAATTAAGATGGATACTTGGTGTCTTCAAATATGTCTGACTACAAATCTCATCATTTCCTGACAGCATGTTGCAGAGATGAGGGGAGCGATAGCCTAACAACACCTTGGGAGCCACAAGTCCCCCCAGCTTAGATGTCTTAGATATGCTACCTATACAAGGGCTGGGAAACTTGTGGCACTTGAGGTGTACTTGGACAACAATTCCCATCAGTCTCAACCAGCATGGTTAAATATCGGAGATTAGAAGAGTCATAGACCAACAACACCTGGAGGGCCACAGATTTCCCTCATGAAAATTAAAGCAAGTAAAGACCGTGCCTCTGAATTGAACCAATTGCCTACAAAAGACTGAGCATCTGAACATCAACCATAAAAAAGATGATAAATCAGTCAGTGCAACTAATCCTGGGAGTGGTGCAGCAGCATGAGAGGACAGCAGATTTGGAAAGCCCTTATGTAACAGTTCCATTGGGAGATTTAAACCCGTTGCCCTCAATTCTCTTACATAAAAGGAGGCATTAGTGCCCAGGCACGCTCCCAGAAAGGAGAACAACTGTGCGTCCTCTGTAACCTCAGCTTGGCAAAGCTGTTGACAGTCACACAAGGCCACTGCCAGGCAAACCCTGAAACACTCTCCCATTACTTGAAGCCAACTTTTTCTCTGAAGCACCTGTTCACCCAACTAATATGCTGGGAAGAAGGACTACCAACACTGGGCCAAGGCATTTTTTTTTTCAGACAAACCTCAGCAACCTTCTTTGTGAAGAAACAAAAAGTGCATGAACCCAGACAGAGGTCTCTCCTTCAATATTCAATATCCCTTGTAACCTGTCTCCCCCACTGCACAGGCATGGTGTGGGTGGAAAACATGCAGGTAAGAGGCAATCATTTCAAGGCAAAACCTGAACTCCAGTACCTCTCAGTTTAAAAGTCAACTACTCCTTCCCTATCATGATAATTGCTCTCGGCTATGGTTAATTACAAACTTCAAACCTGTTCCCAGCCAGTTTTGCTGCTATGGTTCTGGCTGAGTGCAGAACCAGGTGACAACAGGGAAACTGCATAGGGGTAATAAACTAAAGTATCATCTCCCTTTAGGAGACCAGGGAATCATTGCACCAAGCCATAACTTTGTTAAGCTTTAGGTATGTTAGTATTATCCTCAGTTAAGACAAACAAATGCTAATATCCAGCAATGTGAAATTCAGAAACCTTCATGTTTCCAAATCAAGGCCTTAGCAGCTTATTAATTAGGTGCCTCCAATTTAGGAAGGCAGAACTAAGTGTTAAGAATAACATACAGGGTCTTCAAACCTATGTTTTTGTTTTAACATCACTGTTGAGGGCTGAAGAAATATTTACAAGGGGGAATGAACAAAAGAGGTAACCAACTTTATTTGCTTATCCTTACTCCCTTGTAAATCCTCTCAGGCCATTTTAATTCTCCAGGTTCCAAAATAGCTTGAAAGTTACAGTGGTACCCCGGGTTACGAAAATAATTCGTTCCGCCGCCACGTTCGTAACCCGAAATGCTTCGTAAGCTGAAAAAGCCATAGGCGCTAATGGGGAAAAGCCGCGATTTCGTGCGAAATAGCGCCGAAAAGCACCAAAAAATTTTTCGTAACCCGAAAAAACCTTCGTAACCCGGAACAGTTTTTTCCTATTGATTTTTTTCGTAACCCGGAAATTTCGTAAGGCGGCGCATTCGTATCCCGGGGTACCACTGTATTATTTTTTTGGATTACAACTTTCAAGATCTCCCAGTCACCACAGTCAAAACAGAAACTTTTCTAAGCCCTGCCAAAATACAAAGTAATTCAAGCTAATGGAGAAATGCCCTTGAGAAAGGGAGGTATTTAATGCCCAGGGAGACTTGGCAGGCACAGGAGGTAAGCTGTCACACTTCCAACCTGATTCTTTCCTAGAAAACTCATCTTGTGATCTCAGCAAATAGCATTTCAGAAAATGAGTCTGTATCTAGTCTCATCTGGAAAACTAGTCTACCAAATTTTGGAAACACACATGGTATAGCTTGGCAGTTATTCTTGCCAAATTTAGAAAGGAAGAAAAATGCCCAAGATATTGACTCCTCAATGTCCATTAAGCAACTGTCTCCGTCCTTAAGACATATGTGGTTCCTGTACATTAAAACTGAACACATCTTTAATATGAAAGTACACAAACATACACAGAGCTCAGTGTTCCAGACACAGATTTTTATCTCTAGTTGATGGGGTTAGAAACCCTGAAAGCTACAACTGCCAGGATGATCAGTCTGCTTAAATACCATCCTCTCTAAGTCTCAGTCTAGAAGTACAGGGTTTTGGAATGACCTGGTGGCATGTAAAGCGCACCATTTGCATGTTCAGACTCAAATAGCAATAGAAAAATGATGTGAACTCAGCAAGAATCAATGAGCAATTGTTTCTTTTTTATAGCTACAGAATATTATATGGATATTTCATTGATAATTTTTATTTTTTAGAATAGTGATCGAGAGAGATCTCTTTTAATCAAGTACATAATTTGCATGTCCAGAGGGATCCCTTGTCATTAAAAAATGAAATCCTCCCACTGCACTGAAAATTCATTTTGAGGCTGAACCTGACATGAACTGTGAGGCCTGTGGGAATAGGTCTTTACTAACCCCATGGATAAATGGTGAACATACAGAGCAATTGCCATGCTGGCCAGGGATTCTGGGCAAAAACATTCCAACACATCTTGAATGTACTAGATTTGGAAAGTCTAGCTTTCCCAAAGTTTGGAAACATTTCCCTCTGTGCACTGCACTTCCAAGAATTGAACAGCCCACATAGTCATTAGCCAGTATAAGAGATGTAGTAAAAAACAATAACATCCTTCAGTATTTCCAAGATGTGCTGGTGTTTCCCTCACTACTGAATAGCAACAGCTAACTGAGTTGTTTCTGCAGTTTGGTACTAATAGATTTAAAAACAAAGGTATGTGACCTCTGAACTGCCTTGAACTCTAGCACATCTTTGTTTGGAGGTCAGGCATTGTCTACTTCCCCATGAAAACACAATCTTTTCTAACCATTGCCTGAAGGAATTTTGTTGTTTATTATTCTTTTCTCTTATCATCTGGTTTATTCTCAATGAATTTGAGAATTCTATCCCCCCTCTTCCCACCCTCATCAGCCTTGGAGACAAAGAAAGGTTTCCAAAATGCCTCACCCAATGTTGCAAGACAGAGTATTTAATAATTTAAGGTTTGCTTTCTACAAAAAACAAGAGCCCATAAAAGAGCCCAGTGTGACAATTAAAAAAGAAGAAGATATAAACAAATTGTGGTTGAAGTGAGGTGATGTTTTCAAGGATCCTTGTACCTCAACCTCAGCTCTTCAGAAGAGCCCCTTCCTCCTCATATAAATACCTTACTGAGGAACCCCAACCTCAGTATTAGAGGAGGCTGCCAGTATAGAATGCCATCTTACAGTCCATGGCATCAATTTCCAGCAATCCACCAGTCCAAACATTGAGTCTACCAAACTAGAAAATGAGGCATGTCCTGTTTTCGTCCACATACTGCCTTGGGGCAGTAATAAACCTTCATCCTGTTGCAAAGTGTCCAAATCGCTAGCTTCCCTCGCAGCTGCCACCGCCTTCTCCTCAGCGCTTCCTCTTGCTGTTGCGAAGGACCTTCTTGCGTTTGAGAATCATTTCATAGAGCTTCTCCAGGGCTGGCTGAAGGCCCAGTCCACTGACAGCACTGCAGCCCTGAATGTGGCTGAGCGTTGAGGTGCAGAGTTCATGCAAGCCAAGCAGTTTTTCCACCTCAGCCACTGAGAGTGCCTGGGCCACATCCTGCTTGTTAGCCAACACCAACATAGGAACCCCCTGGTTGTCTGAGGAGCGGACAATCCTGTGTAACTCCACTCGGGCTTCTTCCAGGCGTTCAGCCTCAGCTGAGTCCACCACAAAAACCACTCCATCTGTGCGCCGCATGTAGGATTTCCAGAGTGGGCGCAATTTCTCCTGGCCCCCTACATCCCACACTTGAAAAGTGATGGAGCGAGAGCTGCCCAGCGGCACCCGGATCTTCTCCATGTTGAATCCTTTGGTAGGCGCGCTCTTGACAAACTCCTGGAATTTCAGGCGGTACAGCAGGGAGGTCTTGCCGGCTGAGTCCAGTCCAACTACCACCACGTGCAGAGCCTGTAGATGGGGAAGAAAGGGAGGCACTGGGGCCAACTGGTTCCCCATCGTCCACAGGATTAGTGCTGAACCTTGAAGAGAGTTGGTGGCTGGATTAGCACTGTTCACAGCAGTTGCAACACTGTGGAAAGAAACAGAGATGCAGTTAATACCTGTGCAAACAATGAGTCATTCTAGGTAACTAATTGTACCTAAAGATTTAACATTTTCAGGCATTTTAAAGACAACGAAGTAGGAATATTGGCTGTTTCTTCACTTCACATATTATGCTGAAGTCTATTCTTCAGAGTCAAATAATTCCATAGTTACACTTCTGAAAACTCCCAACTCAGACCTTATTTTTACAGGTACAAAATAAACTCTATTAAAAGAGAGGAATGAGGGATAAACTGGAAAGGGTAGATTATAGTGAAATCCCAGAGAGTCCAATAAGTGTCACATTTTCAGGATTCTGCCTCATTTCAGATCTCCCTTAACCAGACCCTTTCCTTGCCATTTATTTATTTTAAAACACTTATGTGCCACTTTCTTTTATCAGTTTTAGAAGTAGTTCACAGATTAGAAAAGACACAAGGCCATAAACTGTGCAATCAAAATAAATCAAACACAATAACAATAAAGCAGTAGTGCAATGCCAAAAACCACAGAGAGCAATTTAAAGGCCAATCTAAAACAAACGTTTTTCAAAGGCCAATCTAAAACCAACAAGCAAAAGGGTTGATTCATTTCAGACAAGTTGAAAGGAAAGTCTGTGCAGACCCATCTTTTGGAGAATTTCACAAAGTGGCGGACTACTACAGGCAGGGCACAATTGCAACTTGCTCCAAAATGGAATTTGAAACAGAATTTTATTGGAAGATCTTCTATGCTGGGAGGAGGCACTTAAAAAGGTTTATTTCTGGGGGGAAAGATTTCCAGATCTGGCACACCAACCATACAGTACTAACATTTCAGATCACTAATCAAGGAGAAAAGGAGTATTAAAACTCTGGGAGCAGTTCTGTTGCCAAAGATTTCTGAAGATATGTAGTCCCCTCTGAGGGAGAATAATTCCTCTGACAAAGAACTGTCTAAAGTAGTACAGGCTGAATCTCCCTTAGCCAAAATGTTTCAGATCAGAAGTTTTGGATTTTGAATTGAATTTTGGATTTCAGAATATTTTTTTCATAAACATAATGAGGTATCTTGGAGAAGGCACCTAAGTCTAATCATAAAATTCATTTACGTTTTATACACTGTACACCTTATACATAATAATAAAATAAAAGCTTTGTACTGCGACCCTATCATGGGATACTCAGCCTGTAATATCAGCTGCACATGTACTGAAAGACATGCCCAAAGGTACTACCCAATGCACTATTTCGAAAGACAAGAGATGTTGATGCATTCTAAATCATGCTTTCTGCAACAAAAGCTGCTTTTTCGCCTATGGAGATAAATGTCTACCCATTGTGGTTACAGGGGCATAAGGATATTCACATGTGATCAGAAGAATTTTAAACCCTCTCTTCCTTCTTCTGTTCCAGCCTGGCCTGGACCTAGATATTGAAACCTGGGCTGGTCTGCAAACCATTACAGATTTCATAGTTTTTGGTGGGTTTTTCGGGCCATGTTCTAGAAGAGTTTATTCCTGACATTTCGCTGGCATGGAAGTGAGTGGGGGATATACACACACACACACTGTGTGACTCTAGGTTGGGAGGAGTGATTTACATGTTAATCTGTGTATTGTTCTGTTGTTGAATGGAATCGTCAGGAATAAACTCTTCTAGAACATGGCCACATAGCCCGAAAAACCCATAAAAAACTATGGATGCCAGCCATGAAAGCCTTTGATTTCACATTGCATATTTCCTCTCACGTAAGTTCAAATAAAACCCAGTGGAGTTTATTTCTGAGTAACCCTGGATAGGATACCACGGATTGTGGCTCAGATCAAATCTCCCTACCTGGGCTGTTTGTTCCAAAGGTATGTGTGGACTTGTGTGGACTTAAGTTGTAAAATTTGCTCAGAATGGGAAGCATTTCAAATTAACTAATAGATTTAGTACCTGACACTAATAAGCATGGTGCAGGTGCCCTACATACAGGGCTCTTCCTTTCTTCCTTGCTTTGCTACCTTTCCCTTGCAGACAGTCCTTGCTCTGCAGAGAAACAGCAGGATCCAAGAAACACTACTCCTTGGACCCCTTCCTTGATATTCCTATTTGTAGGTTCAAGTCTAGGATCAAATACAGACAGGAATGGCAACTTAGAAGTCACTTCTAAGAAGAAGATTAGGAATGGGATGGACAGTTATAGAAAGAACTAGAAAAACTACCGAAGAGTAAAGCACAAACATTAGAATCATCCAAGCCACCGTTTTCCCCACTGCTATGTATGGATGAGAGAGCTGGAGAGTAAAGGAAGCAGACAGAGGAAAAATCAACTCATTTGAGAGGTGGTGCTGGAGAAGAGTGCTGAGGATCTCACGGACAGGCAAAAAGTCAAACAGATGGTTCTTGGAACAGATCAAGCAAGAGATCTCATTAGAAGCCAAGATAATAAAATTGAGACTGATGGGGAATAAGATGGCTTGGATGATTCTATCTTTTGTGCTTGGTTGTGTAGCTTTACTCTTTAGTAGTTTTTCTAGTTCTTTCATAGTTGTCCTTCCCATTTCCAGTCTTTGGCCATATAATGAGAAGACAGGGATCACTGGAAAAGACAATAATGCTAGGAAAGGTGGAGGGCAGAAGACAGAGAAAAAGACCACATGCCAGCTGAATTGACTCATTCAGGGGGCATATGGGATTAAGATTGCAGGAATTAAGCAGAGAAGTGGAAGATAGTGGTTCTTGGAGGTGTCTCATCCACAGGGTTGCCATGAGTCAAGGTGGACTCGGGGGCAGTTAACAACAGCAAAGGCTCAGTTCTACAAAAGCTCATGCTACCAACTTCTCTCTTTCAGTGAGTCCAGTGGTTGCCAACCTTTTCTATGCCCCATGCGCCTAGGAAATGTTTGCTTAATGTTCACACACACACACCCTACAAAAGGAAAATCACATTTGAAGAGGAAGAAGTTTAGCTTCTAATTTTTGAACCATAAATTGAACCGCATACAATACCATGGGGAAACAAATCTAACTTAAAGGATTTTGAATTTGAACTGACAGCCTCACGTACCATTTATCTGTCTGTCCCTGGTTTCCACTCCACTAATGCATCTGAGTAAGGAGACTGAAGTCTAGGAAAGCTCATGCTGCCAACTTCTTTCTTTCAGTTAGTTTCAAAGGTGCAACTACATCCCTTGATAGCCTTGACTGAAGAGTGGGGTATAAATAAATTATTATTATTATTATTATTATTATTATTATTATTATCATCTCCTCTGTACATATTTTTAAGCCTTTAACTCTGTGCATAAAATGCAAATCTAAATTGAGCAACTTAAGATTCTAATTTATTCAGGAAAAAAATGTAAATAGTCAAATCAATTCCAGTTGTGAACCATTCAATGCTTTCTTTGCTCTTGCTATTCATTCATTCTGGCTCTTTCTTGCTGACTGGGATCCCAAGTTCTGTCTATGGATTCAGGCAAGTCCTAGATTTTGTTTTTATTGATAAAAGAGAACTGAATCCAGATTCACATCCAAATATCTTTGCTGCACCCCTTGATCTCACACTCCCTGAGCAAGGTCTCCAGAAGTCCTCACCACAAAGGAGGAGAAGGCACTGCAAAATGTAGGACATTCAAGGAAAATGGAAGACATTACAAACCAAAGCTAAAAACACTCGTATAAATGCCCATTCCTGCTTCTGAGGTCCAAAACACACTGCAGAAATAATCCAGTTTGAGACCGCTTTAACTGCCTTGGCTCAGTGCTAGGAAATGCTGGGAGTTGTAGTTTATTGTGGCACCACAGCTCTTAGACACAGAAGGCTAAATGTCTCACAGACACTACAGTTCCCATAACTCCCTAGTATCATTGAGCCAGGGCAGTTAAAGTGGTCTCAAACTAGATTATTTCTGCAGTGTGTTTTGGATCTTAGTGCTGCTCAAAATGGAGGACATTTGGAAATTCCTCCTGGACAGAAAGCTGGAAATTGAGGATGCGTCCGGGAAAAGGAGGACACATGGTCACCTTGCTCCTGAGTTGTTCTCAAAGGTGCTGCAAAGATCCCTTTGCAAATTGATTGTCCAAACTAACAGGGCTAGGGATTGGTCCCATTCTCCATAGTTATACCTTCTGCATAGAGATAAGGAAGGAAAGAAATCACTCTGCACATGCTCAAAGACTTCCACTAGCACTACATTCACTTTCCCAAGGGAGGACTTAAATGGAAAGAAACAGCAGGTCTAAGCCTCCAAACAAAACCACTCCCCAGGAGAGCCTTACCTGCATGGAGCTTGCAATGCAGCATACAACCTTCCCCCAAGAACACCCTCTACAACTGCTGCACACGCTGCTCTCACTCTAAAGAACAGGCAGTGGCAGCTTGGGGACGTGGCCACAGCAAGGACCAATCACGACTCGCCTGTAGCACAGGAGGATTCGATGAGGCGGGGCGACGGAGGAGGGGGCGGGGCGTCTGGCCAGGATGCTGTTCCGACTAAGGCTGTGCGCCCCTGGGCCCTAAACCCCCTCGTTTTACGGATGGTTTATAAATGGCTCTGGCTGGCCATGTTGTTGTTGTTGTTGTTGTTGTTGTTGTTATTTAAATATTAAATAATATTAAAAGAAGACTAACCAAACCACATTCTTATACATCACATAAATGACATAAAACATAGATTAACATTCATATATATTTATTCTTATAAAACATAGATTAAAATACTTATATATTTATTCTTATAATGTATAGATTAGCATTTTTATACATCACATAAATCTCATGAAACATAGATTAACATTCATATATTTATTCTTATAAAACATAGATTAACAATGTTATACATGACATTAATTGCATAAAACATAGATTAACATTCACAAAAACATATCCATTCATTCCACATTAATTACTTCTTTATTATCAGTTTATACCATTTTTTTTCTTATCCATATTCTTTCTTTAATAAAGGCTATCTTTCAATGAACATTTTTTCCCTGTTTCCATGTCTATCTTTTTTTAAAGGTAACTTTCTCCAGTATCATTCTCCAGTATGTGCATACTTTTCTGTCTAACGCTGAAAGCACATTCTAATCCCATTTTGTATCTGGCCAAGTTGTTGCGTGCCTTCAAGTCATTCCTGATTTATGGTGATCCTAAGGCAACCCTATCCTGGTGTTTTCTTGGCAAGGTTTGTTCTGAAGGGGGTTTGCCATTGCCATCCTCTGAAGCTGAGAGAGTGTGACTTGCCCAAAGTCACCCAGTGGGTTTCCATGGCCAAGCTGCGATTTGAACCCTGGTCCCTTAGTTTAGTGCTCAAACCACTACACCACACTGTCTGGCAAAGGTCTGCCTAGTTCAGATGCCAAACCTACCAATTTAAAAAGAGAGAATACAGTGTAATTCCTGCATCCCACAAATCTGGTTTCAGCCACAGGCCTCAGATATGGGAAGTGGGAAGGAATGGAACGTTAGACTTACCTGAGATACGTCCCTTTCCATCAGAGAAGGTCTGTGCATCCTAACTATGGGATTTATAAAAGCCACCGAGCATTTAGGGCAGGCCAACTGGCGCGGAGGGCGAAGAAGGAACAATCTGTTGTAACACCCTCCAACCGAAGGCCGCTTTAGCTGATTGGAAGAGGTCCAACTTATAATGCCTGACTAAGGTGGATGGTGACTTCCAGGTGGCCGCTCTGCAGATCTCAGCCAGAGGAGCATTGGTGGTCAGAGCAGCAGATGTCGCCGCTCTCCTCATGGAGTGAGCAGTGATGCCCTGAGGAGGAGTGAGGTTTAGGGTTTTGTAACATGCAACGATGCACTGTTTAATCCACCTCGCTAATGTGGATAAGGACACCTTTTCCCCCTTGGAATTAGGCCAAAAGGATATGAAAAGGGCCCCCGACTTCCTGAAGGTCAAGGTTCTCTTGAGGTAAATCTTGATGGCCCTCCGAACATCCAGAGTGAGCCATATCTTCTCCAAGTCCTTTGAAGGGCGTGGGCAGAAAGAGGGTAGTATGATGTCCTGGGATGAGTGGAACGTAGAGTTCACCTTAGGGATGAAGGTTGGGTCTGGTCTGAGAAGGATGGAATCAGCTCTGACCAGTTCCTTGCGAGACCCGCCGGGCCGACATGAGCGCTGTAAGAATCAGTGTTTTCCAGGTGAGGAACTTTAGGGGAAACCTCTCTCAGAGGTTCAAAGGGATGGATGGTTAGCGCTTTGAGAACCTTGTGTAGGTCCCAGGAAGGGAAACAGTGTCTGGTTGGTGGTGATTTGTTGGCTACCCCCTTCAGCAGCCTGCGAATGTCGGGGTGGTGGGAGATCTTGGCCGCCTCGTCGTATGGTAGGATACAGGTTATGGCCACCACCTGACGCTCGACTGTCTTAAGGACTGGAGCATGGCTTTGGTGCGACTTCTGGACTCTTAGGATGCATGCATCATTGAAACACCATATCTCCACTGTGACTCAAAGCAGCTTTATTTTGGCTGTCTGCAATAGGCCTGAGATTCTTGGGTGGCTCCGCCCATGGGGGGCGGGGCCCAGCCCCTGCTTTTTTTGTCTGTCTTCTCTGCCTATCAGGAGCTGAAGTGGGTGGAGCCATAGTTAGGATGCCCGGCCCCTTCTCTGATGGGAAATAAATAGGAGCATGCCTCAGAGCATGTGCAGAGTTCCTTTTATTCCGCCTCTTCGTTGCAACCGCTCTGCCACAGCTCACATTCAAGAGTAAGACTTTGTTGCCTGTTGTATATTGTTTTTATGGAAGTTTTATGTGCATTGTGATATTACAGTATTTTGATCTTTGCAATGGCCATTGGCCAAAAGCAATCAAGAAAGATTACAAATACAGTATTTGGGCCTGGGATGCAGATTGTAAACTCTTTTAAAGAAAGAAGCTGAAAATGTTGGTTGCTAAAGGTGCTTGGAAGTGGAAAATCTAGTTTGCAAGGGAGCAGGGACCAGGGTCTGTTTTGTTTTAAACGCTAAAGGTGCTTGGAAGGGGAAATCTAGTTTGCAAGGGAGCAGGGAACCCGAGGCTGTTTTGTTTTAAACACTAAAGGTGCTTGGAAGTGGAAAATGGAGTTTGCAAGTGGTACTAGAGACTGCTTTTGGTTCAGTGCTAATGTTCTGTGGGCTTTTATTTCCAATGAATGATATCCATTGTTCGTTTGGAGTTGGACATTCTAGTATTGTCATTATGATTCTTCACATGGTCCACCTTTCATAACTACACTTCTCAAGAACCTTCACACAGACACATATTAAAACATTATATGCTAACAAATTACACACACAAGTACAGTAACATCCAAAATCTACCAGCAGTGATGCCTTTATAGCACCAACCAAAATGCACAAAATATATGATGCAAGCTTTCAAAGCTCCACTGACTTCTTCATCAGGCAAAAGTGTTAAAAATCCAATAGAAGAAAGAAAGAAAAAAATGATGGTGTTGGAGTCATAGGCCTATACTTTGTCAAGATATTGTTAGTTGTTCTTAGTGTAGATGACAGAGACAGATGGATAGCTATGTAGACAGAGGCCATTCCTCCTTTTTTGCTATGACAGAGACAACCTGGATCTTAAAGGAGGTTTCTTTTTGTGCTGCTAATGGAGATTAAAGTTTATTTTCTGGACTTTACAGCTCCTTGTCTCCAGTGGGAGGAAAAGGGCCCTTCCTGGTGCGATACATCATGGCACCATTTTGGCCTTCTAGGCCTTTTTTTTGGGGGGGGGGGAGGAAAGGGCCCTTTCTTACTTAAAAGCATTAATTTTTTGAGGATGATGATGATGAGAGAGTGTGACTTTCCAAAGTGTATTTTTAATGCTTTAAGCTAAGACAAGTCTGCCGTGTGTTGTGGCAACGATGGTGATGATATTGGTACCTTGACAAAGTACACACTTCTGAGAAGTACAGTTGGTGTGAGAAACCTGAAACCGAGGGCCAATCCACATCCACTTCTTGTTAAACCACTTTGATATGTTAAATATGCATAGCCATGTTAAACCATGTTAAGTGTTAAACCCAAAGGGTTTGGTTATTGAATAAGCCTCTGATATATGCAAGAGTCCGTGTTAAATGAAGCCATGTCAAATGTCCAAATGTGCTGTTGTGTGTTTTGGGGGTGTTTGGCCAGAAAGGGAAGTACATTTCTGCCGTCTGTCTAGGAATAATGCCAAAATGTCCTCCATTTTGAGCATGCCCAAAAAACATGCGTTTATATTAATGCTTTTTTTTAAATCCTTTTTTATTGTAGATTGTCTTCACATACGTAAAACATAATATATCGTACACAGTTTTCTCATCAGACACTGTTATTATTTCCCATAATCCCTTCTTTTCTTTATCTCGTAGATTTAAATTCGTAGTGACTTCTTAAACACACTTCCTTTCCCATTGTTGACTGGAATTCCCTCTACCTCTATTACCTTTTCCATCTTCTTAATATTATCCTGTGACTCTACTATCCTTAAAAATAAAACTCTCAATAGTTTCCTCCCACACTATAAATTTGCTTATATTACATGTTACTATTCTATATTTGAGGGAGTTCTTCTTCTATACACAGTACTCTTAGATTTCTCCCTCTTAAGTATCAACCAATTACATCAATGAACATAAAACAATAGGATTTCTCCATAAAGTAATATGCGTTATTGTTTGTACTTAGAATCCAAATCCACCTTAAGCTTATCCTTTCATCTATCAAGCTTGTTACATTCACATACCATCCTATTATAGCAGTAATATATATTATATACATAAACTTATAATATCACAATATTGAATCCATGAATTATATTAATGCTTTTTAAAAATTATTACATTTTTTTCATGTGTCCTCCATTTAAAAAATGTCCTACATTTGGGGCTAAATTTTGTCCTACATTTGTCCCGGTTTGGTGGTTGACAGTTATGCCAACCCTACTCTTGGGGCTCTTTTGAATTGAAGCATAAAACACTGTCCTGTAGTAGATTCTTCCTGCAGATTAATCTTACTACAATTACAAGTGAGTAACATGTCCATCTCTTTTTTCTAGTAGGAAGCTGCAATGGCTTTCCAGAGCATAAACCCAGACAAAAAGTCCACACTTGAAGACTGCCATGTGACCCATGAACAACTCTGCGGGATGCCCAAAAAACGTGCTCCACTCTTTCCAAATCAGACAAGAGGGAAAAAACCTTCATAATGATTTAAACCTCCGAGTAAGCAACATTTATTTTCTTGGATTAAAACCGAATTAAGCATTACTGATTAGAATTTTTGTGTCCTAAGACAATTTAAAGGGAGTCCTATACTCTCTTTTTAAAACTGAAATATTTAATGAAATTGGGAAGAATCTGGAGTTATTGTGAAGAACACTGTCTTGTATGGAAGGATGATTTAAAAACACTGCTTGTCTTTCTCCAGACAAACGAGAGGATCACATCTGTCAATAAATTCGAAGAAACAGGGGTCAAATATTTGACAGATATTGACGAAGAAGAGAATGCCTTAACCCAGATATGCTGTTTGCCTACACTTTTCAATATCCGCACACCTATCCCCCAAAAAGCTATAAACAGACACTGTGCAATTAATTAATTAAGTGTGCCCAACCAGCGCCTGAACCTCAGCTGTCTCCTTGTCCCGACTCTCAGGCCTGACTAGACACCTTCCTCTAATAGTCTGAACTCTACCAACTCCTGGAGGGTGAAGACCAGCCATCTCTGTTCACCCAGGTGGTGATACCAGGCTGTCTTTCCACGCCTTATTAAAGATTCTCCTTGTCTTTAGATGAAGGAGCGTACATGGCATGCAGTGGAGGTTAACAACTTTTCTCTTAATGTGGCGGTGGAAAATCTATTTCTTTGGGAGACTCGCCATGACATTGCGAGTCTCCCAACATTCCATGATACATTATCATAAATTAATTAAAGTAAAATGTTATTATTCCATCTCCTATTCAGGAAGTCATAGAAGGGTTTCCAGTCTTTCTTTATGGACTCTTCATTTTTCTCCTGTAACCAACATGTCATTCTGTCCATTTCCGCCATCATCAGAACCTTCATTAGCCATTTATCCATGGATGGTATTTGATTTGATTTCCAATAAGTAGCATAGTTAATTCTAGCACAAGTGAGTAAATAAAACAAAAGTTTACCATATTGAGTTGAATTTAAAAAACACAACAACAACAATCTTGCAACATGGCGGCAGCACAGTAGGGAATGAGGTTTTATCTGGGGGTTTTAAGTTCCTAATTTGCGAGTTTTATTTTATATCACCTAGCTTTATCAAGCTCTGCTTTGTTTTATTTTATTTTAACTTATCCTCTGTTCAGTGGATTTTTTTCTGGTGCAGAAAAGGCCAATGCAATTTTAGGCTGCATCAATAAAAGTATAGTGTCTAGATCAAGGGAAGTAATAGTGCCACTGTATTCTGCTTTGGTCAGGCCCCACCTGGAATATTGTGTCCAGTTCTGGGCACCACAATTTAAAAAGGATGTTGAAAATTGGAGCGTGTCCAAAGGAGGGCGACTAAAATGGTGAAGGGTCTGGAAACCATGCCCTTTGAGGAACGACTTAGGAGCTGGTGATGTTTAGCCTGGAGAAGAGAAGGTTAAGAGGTGATATGATAGATCTGTTTAAATATTTGAAGGGATGTCATGTTGAGGAGGGAGCAAGCTTGTTTTCTGCTGCTCCAAAGACTAGGACCCGGAACAATGGATGCAAGCTCCAGGGAAAGAGATTCCACCTCAACATTAGGAGGAACTTCCTGACAGTGAGGGCTGTCTGGCAGTGGAACACATTCCCTTGGAATGTAGTGGAGTCTCCTTCCTTGGAGGTCTTTAAGCAGAGGCTGGATGGCCATCTGTCGGGGATGCTTTGATTTGGATTTCCTGCATGGCAGGGGGGTGGACTGGATGGCCCTTGTGGTCTCTTCCAACTCTACAATTCTATGATTCTATGATTTACACCCAAGCAGACTGGCATCCTGAGTGGAAAAGACAGTAACAACCCTGGGATGACCTGCACCCCTTCAGCAGCTGCTATTCTGTCCCATTTGATAAATTCACATCAGTCCAGGATAATTCTCCTGAAGTCTCTGGAGGTGGTTCTCATTCCATGATATTTAAAATATTACAGCAGAGTTTTGGATGTGTGTTTGAAGTGAGTAAAATTCTGCTGGAAAAAAATCTTCCCTCTGTCCTGATTAGACCATTAACATGCCAAAGTTTTGCTTCATTCAACCATGATTGTTTAGGCCCACTTTATTCCTACCCTGTTCATGCTCCTAATCACAGAAGCATCAACATCTCATCTCCGAGAGACAGAAAACATGAGCATCTTGATTCTCCTCCAGCTTTGCCATCACGCTATACCAACTAGCTTGAGAGTCCAGCCATACTGCAGAGGGAGAAGTGAAGGGACTGTGAAGGGCAGAGCGACTTGAAGTCCTTTGTCTGGTAATGCCTGCCATTTCAATGGAACAGAGACCCCCAACATAGTCACCTACAAGGGAAAAGTAAACAAGATCCACTGATCTATTGTTTTATACAAAAGATGTGAATGAACTAAGCAAGTTTATTCAGCCAGTTGTATCAAATGATTCACTGCTAGCAAATCACTGAGGGTTAGGGCAAAAGAAATGCTCAAAATGATTTCAAAAATATCCTCTGCTTTATAGATCTTAGGGGGGGGGGGGGGGGGGGAAAAAAAAGTCCCCAGCTGCTCTGGGGGAAAAGTCTGGGTCTCATAGATCACAAATGCCTCCTTAAGAATTATGATGGCACCAATCTAACAGCAACTTACACCAAGGTCGATAGGAAACTGCTTTTTCCTGTATGTTCCTTTCCATATGTTCTGCTCAGTAGCTAAGACTTTGGTCTGTATTCCTCAGCCATTTGAGGCTCAGGTGGGTAGCAATAAGGAGCAGGCCCTTTTTAGTATGGTCACTGTTACCACCATAACCTGTGGCATGACCTCTCAAGGGAGATTCACCATGTTCTAAGACTTTAGCATTTTGTATGACTGCTCAAACTTATCTTCCTTCTGTCAGAACTGTGTCAGTTTTGTGGGCTTTACGAGCTTCTGTTTCTGCTAAATGTGGTTTATTATGTAGTTGGGTCTACTACAAGCATGGCTGCAGCTACTTGATGGCTGCAGGCTGCTTTGCATTTCTTTGTGCAAAAAATAACCCAGTGTCACCAGATCTTAAGCCAGGCTATTTCCAAAACTCTTGCCTATTTTACCACTTACTTGAGTGCTGGCAGATGGGACAGGCGACGAAAGCTTCAACAAGTTGCCTTCTGGTCAGGTGAAGAAGATAGCGTATACCTTTGCTTCCTTTGAAGTGTACCTGGGAGAATACAGGTAGTAAAATATGAGGAGCAGTGTGAAGATACCAAAGCAGAGGCAAAGGGTTCATCTTTTGATGGAGTACAGCATTGGCTTGTTCAACAATGAGCCTTGCCAGGTTTGGCCAAAGTTGAAGGCCAGCCTAACAATGCTCTGAAGTTTTCTCTCGTGCTGGGTCTGCCTAGCTAAGAAGGCCATTGAAAGGCTCAATGTTCACCCTTGCATACACCCTGAAAAAGCAAGCATTGCACTACAACTTTCCCTGCAACTGCTGACCACAACCACATAGTGGTTGGGTCTGGCAGAGGGCTAAGAAAAACTTTCCATTATCTTCCTTGCAGGGGATTTCTCTTTTAAATCCTCTCAATGTCATTAAATAAAAATATAAAAGTCCTCAGTTCTAACAGTTCTTTTTAAATCCCCCCCCCCCGGACATCAAATATTCAAAGAAAGGTTTAAAGCTTAATTTAAAAAAATGACGTAGCATCCCTCAGCTCCAAATATATTGAGGTACAATGCTCATAATCCGTGCGTAAGCATGGGAGTTGTAGTCTAATGCACCAGGATTCCAGGAGCAGTGATGGCTGAATTAAAGGAAAACAGAATAGCACTTTGGAGCTTTATATGCTGTCTCAGAATAAAAATCATTTATTTGGAGGCACATCCAAGGTGATACCTCCTCTTGTTGCTATACAAAGCCACATCTGCACTTGACAGAACCATTAGAAAGACTACATGCTCAAAGCTCAGAAGGAGAATTCATTTGGATTAGTTTCACCATACCAAGTGCTGTCGCTGGTATTTTCCTTTTGGACCCTCTACGGCTTTGATTCGTAAATGGCCTCTCTATTAATGCTCAGCCACTTTCCAAGTGCCAGAAGCCTCTCCTGAAAGACTGGAGCAATCAGCCCTTCTTTCGTGGGAAGGTAGTTGCCCCCATAACTCACAGTTTGCACAAGTTCCTGTATGAAGGCATAAAACAGAACATGAGAGCGCCCCAACTCAGGAACAGAAAGACTAGTTCTGAAAGAGAATCATAAAACTGGAAGAGACTGTGTGTTTTGAGTTAACTCTTTTAGACTATAAAAATAATGCACTTTGACACCACTTCAGCTGGTATGGCTCCATCCAATAAATGCAGTTCCCAGGAACCTCTAGCACTGAGCCAGGGCATTAAAGCGGTCTGAAAGTGGATTATTTCTGCAGTGGGTTTAGGACCCTCCTTCCTGGTTCCCATACTTCTTGGAAGAGCTGGGCCCACAATTGGCAATGCTGGGTTTAGGAGAGAGTCTCCCTGGTTGCTCTAGCGCGCCTTGAGAAGAGGCCAAGACTGAGAGCAGTGCCTGTCCTTTGCTGCCCCCTGCTGGCGGTGCTCCGGTAAGCGCAGGCCAGAGCCCCAGGCGTCCTCTCCAGTTGCTGGGCATCAGGGGCTGCATTGTGAGGCTGGGCAGGGCTCCTTCCCTCCGGTGGCCAGCGAAATGGCCGGAGCCTACCATTGGGAAGCCCGCCGCAGGCAAATGGTGATGGATCGCCGTCTGAGGCTGATGCAGGTGGCTTTAGGGCAGCTTTGGGTGGCTGGGAAAGTCCTTAGGGCAACATGCAAGGAAGGGAGTATTAGCAAGAGAGGCAGAGGAGATGGAGGGAGGGGTGGCCAGACCTTTTTTGGCCCTACTTTTCCAGGACGCGTCCTACATTCCAACCTTCTGCCCAGGAGGACAGAAGGCTGGCATTCCGTCCAGTGCTATGCAATTCTGCTGGATCTGTCGTTTGTTGGGGCACCATAAAAACAAAACAAAGCAAAACAGACAACCCCAAAACATGTTTTAAGAAATGGCTTCCAATACCAAATGTTTTGTGTTGAGATTGCATGGCTTATACTATTTCACAGTTGTTTTACTGTTTTAACTATGTTGCTTTTAACCTATGTTTTAAGCTTGGTATTCATGATTGATTATTTTGATTATTGGTATTTTATTGATTACTGGTGTTTTATTGGTTGCATGTATAGCGCTGTGTAAATCTACAGCGCTATGTAAATAAAGTATAATAATAATAATTAATAATTATTTATTTATATCCCGCCTCTCCATCAGGATCGAGGCGGCTTACAATAAAATTAAAAATGCAACAATATAGAATAAAACACTTCACCCATTCTAACATTTTATATACTCTTTCCAACATTTCATGTATGAAAACTGCGATGTATGTTCTCCATTTTGACTAAGGAGCATGATTTTGCATGTACATGAGTGCTTTTAGCCTTGATTTGGTCCCATCCTCCTTTTCCTTCGACTGTCCTCCTTTTTACTGTGCCTTGTCTTCTATTGTGGTTAGGAGGACCTCTGAGCACAGGGCACCCAAAGGGTGTTAAGGAGCTTCTCAGTCATACCCTGAGCTCCTTTGGGCTGCCAGCCAAATGGTTTGACTCCGGAGAGTCAGGGACCGATGATGATGATGATGGCATCCAATTGGTTTGGTCCTGGGGAGCCAGGGACCAGCAAGGACTGAAGTCAAGGCAGCCAGTAACAACTTCTCTTCAGGGGAATGAAGAGACAAAGGCCAGGTGAATGGCTCTGAGACGGTTTGTCCGCAGCCAAAGAGCGTCTCTAGCCATGGTGAGGAAGGCAAGCCGGTGGCCATTCTATACATCTCTCTCAGAGATAAGAGGTGGAAATCGCGCCAGTGAAGTGGGCGCCGTTTTAAAAATTTCACTCAGGAATAACAGGGCTTTGCCAAGTGCGCCAGTAAGGCGGGCATGATTTGAAAACATTTCCTCAAGAGAAAAGGCGGGGAAAGTTCTGCCAAGCACAGCAATTCCCTCAGAAAGGGAAAGGGCCTTGCCAATGTGAAGGCGAGACTGTTGTTCAAGCAACTTCACCTCGGGATTTAAATTCACATTTAAGAATATGATTATCTTGTAAAACATAGCATTTGCTTTAAAATATGATCAACGATGTTAAAAAATTAACACCCAAACGCAGATTGATGCTGTCAAACTGAGTTTTAAAGTCTGACAGGAAAACGAATCTCTGAAGAGTCCCTAGATGCTGCTTGTGCGGTGGACAAAAGGAACTGAGGGTTTAGGCTAATGAAGGCAGTTGGAGAGCGGAAGGGGCAACTGCCCAAACACCTTCAATATTTCCAAGGAGGTTCCAGTGTGTGAATTCGCAGAGACCATGAAGATGAAAAAATGTGTATGCCCAAGCCCCATTGAAAAAATGGGGTGCATGAATAATAATACTGTAATAATAATAAAATTTATTTATATCCCGCCTCTCTACAAAGCAATCGGGACAGCTTACCAAGTTAAAATATACAATCCGAACCCTCAACCCACCCACCCCTTGAAATAGAATTAAACAGTGTGGTACAGTATTAAAAACATAAAAACATTACTTAAAAAAGACAGTACAATAATAACTGTGGTGAAGTTAGGGTTCAGCAGTTAGATTTTCCTTCCAATGGCCGGAGCACTATTCAGGAAAGGCCTGCCGGAAGAGATCCGTCTTTATAGCTTTTTAAAAGCTATTTAGGGTGGTAATATGACGGATCTTGTCCGGCAGGCCATTCCATAATCTGGGAGCAACATCTGAAAAGGTCCTCTGGGAGATCGAGGACAGCCTTGTTTTACAAAGTTGTAACAGGTTTTCCCCCGAGGATCTAAGTGTGCGGGGAGGATTATATGGAAGGAGGCAGTCCCGAAGATAGGTTGGACCCAAGCCATTGAGGGCATGTGGCATGGTGTGGCATGTGTGCCATGGGCATGTGTGCCATTGTTTTTCCTGCCGCGCAGCTTCAGCATAAGCTGAAAGCTGCGTATGGCACACCCACATATGGCACGGGTGCACTGTGCTACATTGAGTGAAGAAGAAGACAAGAAAAGGGAAGCATCTAACCCAGTGATGCCCAAACTTCGCTTTTCCAGGCATTTTGAACTTCAGCTCCCTGAAGCCTTAGCTGTCTTCACCAATAATCAGGAATTCTGGGAGCTAAAGTCTAAAACTTCTTGAGGATCAAATGTGAAGTTGAAGGCTTTCATGGCCAGCATCCATAGTTTTTTGTGGATTTTTCAGGCTATGTGGCCATATTCTAGAAGAGTTTATTCCTGACGTTTCACCAGCATCTGTGGCTGGCATCTTCTCTGAAGATTTACTTTTCACGTAGCTCGAAAACCCCACAAAAAATCTTGAGGATCAAAGTTTGGGAATCACTGATCTAACCCATAGTCTCTCTATGCTCTTGGTGGTTGCAGTGGAAACTGACATGTCGGTTTTCCCTCCTTATAATCTCTGCATAATTGGTAAAGCAACCCACCCACCAAAGCAAAGCAAAGATGAAAGTAGAAGGAGAACCGTTTTCTCATGAGCCGCAGAGCAATGATGAGCAATCTGGCACTTCCAAAATGGAAAGAAGTGAAGGGAGGGATCCAAGAAGAGACCCCAGGGGACAGGCCAGGAATGACATAGGACTGGTGTGGAGCAGAAGGAAGAGTGAATACCTGGAATATGTTAAAATGGCATTGGCTGGGCAAAGCTAGCTTTGTAATTTTCATGGCTGTGTTTTTGTGGTACGCAGGCAAGAGGACCCTCTGAAGGAATGCAGCGTATGGAAGTTCCCAAAGAGCCACCCCCCAGCCAGATGGCCCAGAAACCCCCACCCCCACATGGTAAGAACACCATCATCCAAGGGAATGTCCATAGAAGAGAAAGGAGTATTCAGGGGATTGTATTGCTCTAGCAGGGAGCCCTGCTCATGCTTCCTCAAGCCTTGGGAATCTAATGTCTGGGGAATCCAACTAACAGTTCATCCTGCCCTATTCTGATTGCTCAAGCTTTGCTTGCAACTATTGCTTAGAGAAGACACTTACCAAATCACCAGAGATGGCATTTCTAGGGACTTGGGATAATTAATTTGTACTTATGCTGAAGTGAGACTTAATTTGAGCCTGAATGTAGTCCAGTGAAGGTTACTGTTGAACTGCAGCTTCCAGCAGTCTTAGCCAGCATAGCCAATGGTCTGGAATGCTGGGAGTTGCCACCGAAGAATATATTCTTACCGCTGATTTAATCCCTGGAGCTGTTTTTGCACACGATGTACCAATGGAATAGATTATCCATAAATCTACCCTACTTGGCATAGCCAACATTAAAGTAAGATGACAGTTGGTGTCCAACAACATCTGGAGGCCTTTGTGATAAACAGGGAGCCTTGTCTTGTCTGTGAAGGCAGAGGGCATTTTACATTCACCACTAATTGCCCACAACCAGTTCAGCTCTAATGGTCCAAAGTACACTGCAGAAATAATCCAGTTTGAGACCGATTTAACTGCCCTGGCTCAATGCTAGGGAATTCTGGGAACTGTAGTGCTTGTGAGACATTCAGCCTTCTCTGTCAGAGGGCTCCGGTGCCACAATAAATTCCAGTTCCTAGGATTTCTGAAGCTCCATGCAGATCAGAATCTCAGTGCTTCTCCTTTGAGGAATTAACTGCTAAAAGTCAATAGTTTGAGGTGGGGTTTAAACAGCGAAAATCACGTGAAAATCATGCCATCATGATTAACATTTTCACATGATGTCATGATTAAAGTGCCATTATCCTGGGAATAAACAGACAATAAACAGCAACAAATCATTCATGGGATTTCCCCGTGAATGATCTGTTGCTGTTTTTGCCTGTTTATTCCTGAGGATAATGGCACTTTAATCATGACGTTGTGTGAAAATGTTAATCATGATTTTCATTCGATTTTTGCTGTGATTTTCCCGTGTGATAAAGTCCATTGTAAGAAGTGACCTGCACAACACCAAAATCCACTCCATTTTAAAGAGTATTTCAGATTGCTACAAAGTGTAGTGACCATACTGATGGTCCACTTTGTAGCTAGATCCGTTTTTAGTATATTATAAGCAGAGCTCAGGAAATTTGCTTTTTTGAATTGCTCCTCTCAGAACACTCTGGCCAAGTACATTTTCCAAGCTTTAATCAATAAGACAATTAGAAAGGGAAATGACTCTTACATTGTGATAATCAATGAGCTAATGACTAAGTAGAGGAATCAGAAAGCCATTTATTTTATGTACTGGTTAAGTACATATCTGTCTGTACCAACACAGAAATGTATTTGGGATGTATGAGTAAGCTGTTTTGTGGGTGCTATTCAACACATTCTCAAAGGAGAGACTTACACAGTGCCAATATGTTAGTCAACATCTGAACAGTTTGTCCATAATTTTAGGATCCTAAGGTCAGAACTTAGGCTTCTTTTTACTTTAAAGCAAACTTGACTTCCCCATAGAAGACAAAGTATTAACAAATACTCATCCACAACTCAACACCTCCACATTCACTGGTGCTTGGTGGATGAAATATTAATGCACTGCAGTTAGTTGAAAACTGGGTGTAGGATGTCTGGTACAGTAGCCTTCTTTAAGAAGATGGGTCATGTTTCAAGGAAGTATTGTAATGTAAAACAGGGCTTCAGTGGCACTTCCACAAATAATTCTGTTTAGGTTTTTCCATGTTGTCTGAGCCCTGAGGGGACTCCAAAGGACAGGCCTTAGCAGTTTAGTAAACTTTTTTTTTTTAAGTCACCAGAAGAGACTGGTATGGCTCCAGTGGTTATGGTGGCATGGAAAATGGCAATAATAATAATAATAATAATAATAATAATAATAATAATAATAATTTCCCATTACCACTGATGCCAAGGAGGCTGTGGTAGTACTGAATCATTGTTGTCTGGATGCAGTAAGCACATTTACCCAGCTTTGGCTGGTGTGTCAGCTATTCACTTTCTTAGGAAAGCCAAATCTGACCACAGTAGTAGTAGTAGTAGTAGTAATAATAATAATAATAATAATAGTTCATGCCTTAGTTAACTCCTGATTAGACTACTGTAATCTGCTCTATGTGGGGCTGCCCTTGAAAAGTCTTTGGAAGCTGCGGTTAGTGCAAAACACAGCAGCAAGACTGCTCTCAGGTGTGCATTTTAAATGTAACACCAGTCTTGTAAGAACTACACTGGCTTCTAATTTGCTTCTGAACTCAATTCAAAGTGCTGATGTTGATCTACAAAGCCTTAAATGACTTGGGTCCAAGATACCCAAAAGGTTGCCTCCTCCCATGTGAGCCTGCCAGAAATTTGAGATCTCCAAGGGAGGCCCTGTTGCATGTCCCAGTAACTCATACATGTAACAACGCTTTCCCTGTAAATATTCTTTGATTGTGGAACTCCCTACCCAAGAAAGTTAGGCTGACCCCATCTCTTTTAAGCTTCTGGTGGGCAGCCAAAACAGTGTTAGTCTGCATGGCATGCAAAGTTTCAAATTGCTATTTTAACTGTTTTAAAACTGGAGTCTACGATTTAATTTTTTTTTGAAGTTTTAATGTATTTTAAGATTTTTTAAATGTTTGTATTGTTTTAATTGTTTTATGTTTGTTCAGTGCCTCAGGGGCCCATGTGGGTTGGGAGGCAGTACAGAAATACTTTAAATAAATAAACAAATAATCAACATGTGGTACATAGGAAGCAGAGCTAAGAGAGAGGAGGACAAGTCCTGGAAACTAGTTCTACTAGCTAAGTCAATTTCAGATCTTGAAAAGTTAACTTTGTTGACTACAATGCCCAGACGATTACAACTGGGGGATTCTGGGAGTTGTCAAAAAGTAACTTTTCTTAACTCAGAACAATTGAATGGTCACACCAGAGCAATCGCAGCTTATACTGATGGCATGGTGAATCCACTCCACATTTTACTCTGGACTTTAAAGGAGTTCTCCAAGGTTGCTGAACCTTATTCATAAATAGGGTCATAATCATGGGGTGCTCTTTTAAAGCTAGCAAAAAACATGGTGTGGATTCCCTGCCCAACTGACATGGGATCCAAAGGGGGGAAAGGTAGACACATCAGGGGCTACATAAAAACATAAATATAAATACAAAATTAAAAGGATAACACATAATTGTATAGTGGAAAATACATATTATATCATTTTAATCTTTGCACACTGAGGAAGGCCCCTGGAACATATATAGGCTAAAACGTGATGAGTATTTTTCCAAAATAAACCATCCATTCACTAAGCAGCCCTGTGGATTCTTTTGAGTGCTCTCCAGTGTTTGTCATTTCCTCTGACAAGGAAGCCACCAGTTTCCAATACATCACAGCCTCAAATTCTACTGATAGTAAGAATTTACACTTTACACTTGACTCTCATCTTATAATTTCTTGCAGAAGTGAAGGATGACCCTTGCCCATGCAACACAGACCATGTACTGAAGCACAGTGGCAAACTGTTGAAAAGATACACGGTAAGTCAGGAGATGAGCTGGAGAGAAAGAACAAATGCTTCTTCATGGCATGTGGGGAGGGCACCTTGTTCCAGTGCAGCCAGCTGTGAAGCAGTAAAGTCCCTTGTCATCTGCATTGTCCTTCCTCCTCTCTTAAGGTTTGTAGCAGGGCTGTGCAATGTGTAGTCCTCCAGATGTTCTTGGCTACAAGTTCCAACAGCCATAGATAGATAGATAGATCAATAGAGTGGGATGGTGGGAATTGTAATCCAACAACTTTTGGAGCAGTTTCATGTGCCTCATCTCTGGTTTTTGATGACTTTTAACAATGCCTTCCCAGCTAACTGCCTCTCCTGGAGCTTTTGGCTTCTTCTTCCAAACATTGAGGCAAGGCAGACCCCAACTAGTCAGAATAGTGGAAGCGCATTTGAAAGCAGTGAAGGAAATTGAGGGACAGATCTGATCATCATAGATAAGTTATTTCTCTTTACCAGAAATATCTGACTTTCACAGATTTGGGCCCTTTCACACTACACAATAACGATGTGCTATGATTCCATGTTAAGTGCCATGGTTCTGGCTTAGGGATACTGGGGTTTGCAGTTTAGGGAGTTTAGAACCCAGAGAGTTCTAGTGCCTCAGTAAACTCTAGCAAGCTCTGGAATTCTATATGATGCAGCAATGCCAGTTAAAGTGGAACCATAGTGTTACCATTGTGGACTGTGAAAGGGCTTCATGATGTAGGACATTGTGTTTAGTAAAGGGGCATCTCCAGAGGTGTGGGGAAGAGAGAAAAGAGACTGCAATACTGTGGTATAGATTTTCACTCTTAAGGAAGAGGTAAGCTGTTGCAGCAAAATTCGATGGAGTACTGAAAGATTATGCCAATTTAAACTTAGTAGTTTTTAAGGTACCACAGAACTCTGTGGTATAGACATTGCTATTATTGAAATTATATTTAAATATTGGAAACAATTTTTTTCTGCTACCATCAGTATAAATATCAAGCTCCCGTCATTTATTATCTAAATTATTACAACTCCTTTATTAATGCATTTTACCTAATATTGCTCTCTTGTTCAGTACAAAGTACATTTCTAGAAACCCAAGATCCTTTACAATACCAATGGTTTCCTTGTTCTCTTATAGACCACAGAGTATATTCAACAATGGTAACCCATGAAGTAGCTAATAGTAGCAGGAAGAGATTCTCTTTTCTGGCTCTGAATTGGAGGACAAAATGTTGCTGACATCGGTGGTGCAAGACCCTTGCCAGAGCGAATGGTGAAGAGTTAATGACTCCATGCATGGGAAACCTGCCCTAGCTTGCAATAAAAAACTCTTCCCAGTCGCAAACCCAAAGTATGGCTCATTAGTGTGAAACTGCGTGTAACAAATGTATGGCTTTCTCTAGAAACCTCTCACATTTCAAGTCCTTGGAATGTCCAGCTACAGTATACAGAGCTGTTGCATATCTGTATTGGGGTATGTGTGTGGTGGAAGAGGAGGGAACTAAAATATTTCCAGATGGGTACATATAACCATTACAGTGGTGCCTCGGGTTACGAAATTAATTCGTTCCGCGGCCGCTTTCGTAACCCGAAAAGCCTTCGTAAGCCGAATTGCCATAGGCGCTAATGGGGAAAAGCCGCGTTTCGTGCGAAAAAGCGCCGAAAAGCACCAAAAAATTTTTTCGTAACCCGAAAAACATTCGTAACCCGGAACAATTATTTCCAATGGGATTTTTTCGTATCCCGGAAATTTCGTAACCTGGGTATTTCGTATCCCGAGGTACCACTGTATTATGATTTGTGGCCAGAGAGCTGCCCGGCTTGTTTGAAAAGGAAGTGATAGATTTCTGTAGGGAGAATGTCTTCAGTGGAATAAACTTGTCCAATTATCTCTTTACTGGGGTGAAGAGGTTTGGAGAAAATGTTGACTGATAATGCAGATGATTCTGGTAAAGCAGCAGTAGCCTTCTAGATTTTTAGTCTTTGGCCAATATCCAGCATAGCCAATGGTGAGAGATTATGAGGTTTGCTGTCGCAAATACATTTGGAGGAGCAAATTTGCCCAATAAGAGGATTGATGGCCTTAAAACAGAGCTTTAGGTTGCTTCAACTCTGGGGCTCTTTGCAATTGCACAGGAGCCTGAATACACTGAAGGCATCAGATACTGTCTGATCTTGGAAACTGAGCAGGGTCAGGCCTGGTTAGTAGTTGGATGGGGGATTGAAAAGGAATACCAAATGCCTTAGGCTACATTTCAGAGGAAGGCAATAGCAAATCACCTCAAATTCCTCTCCTAGGAAAATACAATGAATAATGGGGCTGCCATTAATTGACAGGTGGTTTGAAGGCATGTGCATGCAAAATTAGCTGAAATCAGCTTTGGAAACAGATCCCATACAGCTCTCCATATAATGCTATATTATTCAAGCAGTACTCTTTTTCATGACAATATTGAATGAAAATTTATATAGGCTTTCTGATGTTTACTTGCAAGTCAGCCACATTCAAAGGACCCCTGCAAAGTGTTGCCTGTTTGGCAATCCTATTTTATTGTTTCTTGATCAAAACTGGTGAGATGATGCAAGGGATTAGAGAATTATCTCTCCATTTAAGGTTAGTGTCTGTTTCTAGGGCAGGGGATGGGGATTTTAATGAGTCATTCCCCCCCTTTTCATTTTTTAACAGTGAATTAGCATGATTTTTCTAAAAAGGAAAAAAAAAGAGGAAATAGGTAAGCCCTCTGCTCTACAGAAAGAGAAATATGGCATCAGGACAATCTAGGGTTTATGCAGCCAAAAGGAAGCTATGAAAACATGTAAGACATACAAATATTAGAAAGGTAGAGAGGACTGGTCACTACAGATTATCCAGGGGTCATTTTCATCTCCATGATTCTCTAAGGGCTGAATCCTGTTGAAAATGTAAACATCAAGGAATGAGATTGAAACAGTGCTTCTGTATTGTTGTTTGCATTCATGGGGCTTGGGGCCTGACAACCCTGAAAATTGCAAAAACATTGCCTCTGAAAAAAATAATCAGATTTCCTATTGTGGGTTACAAAGCAATTTGCACTTTACCTTCCGCCTTGCCACTCAACATTGGATAGTGGTGCATGTATACTTTATTGCAATTAACAAGATTTATCACAAATCAGCTCTGAAAAGAAAAAGAGCAAAGGGCACTGATTGACAATAGCAGTCGTAAAACAATATTGTTTGGATCCTCTGTAAAGGGATGATTGAATGAAGAATGGCAATTCCTGAGAAAAAGGCAAATATGGATGGAACCAAGAACTGGCATGATATAGTGGTTTGAGTGTTGGATTATGACTCTCGGAGACCAGTGTTCATATTCCAGCTTGGCAATGAAACCCCACTTGGTAACCTTGGGCAAGTCACAGTCTCTCAGCCTTAGGGTTGCAATGGCAAACCTCCCCTGAAGGAATTTGCCAAGAAAACTCTGTGATAACTTCACCTTAGGGTCTCAATTAGTCGGAAACAACTTGATGGCAAAGAACAACATAGAAGAAACCTAAGATATTGCCCAGTGACTGATTTTTTTCCATTCAGTACCTTCCTTTGCCCAGCAGACAGCACTGCAGACATGCTCCCAGCTGATCTGAGCTCAAAGTTTCATCTGTCACCACAAATAAGCTAACACAAACATACCACACTAACTCTGATAACAATGCATGAGACTGTTTATTTTGGAAAATCTTCCACACTGTCCAGACAAAATGGAGGTCAATACAATGTTATTTTCCTTCTCTGTTTACTCAAAAAGGAGAGAGAAAAAGTGAGTGAGTTGTGGATGTCTGCATGAGTGTAGAGAGAGAGAGTTTTTTAAAAGGTTGCCATTAAACATGGAGACAGTGGTGGTTTATTAAGACTTCAGTGCTATATATATATCTGCTCTCCTCCCCTACATGTCCTTTGCAAAAAGGTGACCTATTGACCAGGGAGGAGGGGAATACAAACACAGCTTCGCTCTGATGAATGCTTGCCTGCTGAAGTCAAGGTACAAAGTCCAAACAAAGTTCCTCCCTCCTGCTTAAATATGGGGAAACCTAGTTTTGACCAATGAAGAAGGCCTCAGAGGTCAGCTTCCAGCCCTTCAAGGACTGATGAATCCAGCTCCAGGCTAGAAACCTCCAGGAAACATTTATAAAAGATCAATACAATCTGAGTTGGCCAAAGAATCACAGCCCAAGTAGGCAAGTTCCATCACAAAATCCTGCAATTTCCACATCATTTCTGTGCATTCTCTCTTACATAGTGGGATGCAGTTATGCTGCTCCCACTAGTCAATAACATTCCTGGATCCTGCCAGAGATGCTGCCATCTTAGCAATACTGAATCAAAGCTGCAGATCCTTTCATCCTGCTACTCCCACCCCAGTCCCGAGGGTGGTCTGAAAATTATGCTGTAGCCTTTTCACTGAAAAGAACAGAACACAGGCTAAAAGCAGCAGCTCCCCTAGGAGTTCACAGCAGCCACAGAGAGCCATAGATTCAGGACATGCTGGGGATGATGGCGTTACCTCTGCAGTCCACATACTGGTAGTTTTCAAAGGACAGCTGCTCCGTGTGAGAAAGATAAGAGCAAGTCAGAGTACCTCTGGTGGGAGACAAAAACATCAAAATGTCAAAACAAGAGTGCATACAAATGTGATGTTCTTCTAACTGTAATCATAGCCTCTTTCCCAGACCTCTTCTGCAAGCCACTAAACAACTCCCCACTCCACACACACCATCTTCTACATTACACTCTTCCTCCCAGCCACAGCTCAGTATGAGCCCAGAGTTCAGCCCCAGGATTTCTTTTCTACATTAAGGCTCAACTCTGAAATGAAGCAAATATTCTGAACAGGTGTAGCAATTACAGAGCTGTCCAGGAATCTACATATGGAGTACCTCTCAAATGGCACAGAGGTAATTTCTTCCTTTGACAGGGACAGCAAGTCGTGGCCAATGTTAATCTGGGATTAAGGATTTCCAGGCAGCCCCAGTGCCAGAAATAAAAACTGCTTCCAAAATTTGATCTTACTTGCACTAACCTGGGATGATTGGGTCATGAACTAAACAGAAACCATGGCTTGAACAACATACAAAGCCAAGGGTGACTTGCTGTATGAACACAGAAGTGGTTAACACCTTTGGAGCTTAACATTGCATGAGCAAGAGGATGGCAAGCCAGCTGCTAGCGTCTGACTAGTGGGGACGGAAGGAGCCAGGTAGCAACTAAGGGCAAGTAAGGGACAGTTAGGTTGGTCTTGGAAAGAATTTGCCAAAAAAGTCATTTTCAAGGCACCAAGGAAAGGGAAGAAAAGATAGGAAGATAGGAAATCACAATCTTCTTTCAACAGCGGTGTCTGACTATGGAATTCACTGCCCTGGGATGCTTCTTTGGCTCTCTTTTTATTGGCTTTTTAGTATAAACATGTTAACAAATGAGAATTTCAAACAGCAAAGAGCTGGAATGTATAGGGGGAGCAGAATTTGGTAAATTTATGTTTGGAACACAAACCCTAAAATCAACCAGTATTGTCAAATGGACTAACCTTTCTAAGCTCCAAGAAAGAGATAGTCAAGAAGAGAAGAACACTACTAAGGAATGGAAGCTTGATGTTCATGACTGGGAGAGCCAACATAAGGGTTTCAGGGATAGGGGTTATTATCTTGACACTGAGAGGCAGAAGTAGAAGCCAAGCAGAGGCTTGGTGAATTTACTGATGATAAAAAGAAGGGTCAAGCAAGGAGGAGAAAAACTGTCTAATGTGTAGGTGACAACTAAGGGCAAATGCATACTGTTTACTGGATATGGTTCTTGAGAATGTATGGGGAAGGAAGAGGTGGCCTTGTTTTGGGGGGAGGCGAAGAGAGAGGGAGAGAGAAAGAGAAAAAAAAAACAGATCAGCAATTGTCAAGAAATTCACACTTACTGTATGTGCAGTAGAACATTGTGAACTTTTATTCTGGACCATGTGCATATTTTGCTGAAAGAAAACAAAGAAAAGGAAGGGAACTGAGTTTAGGCTTCAGATGCAAGAAAACAGTTTAGATGCTTATTAGCACATGTTCAACATCCCTCTGCACACAGATTGTACTGGAATGGCTTCTCTTGTCTGCTGTGAATGGAACGGGGATGCCTTATGTTAGCAATCATAAGCAGAGAACACCCATAGTTCAATGGAATGGCTGCTGTTTTGTACAATTCAGCAACATTATTTCTTTGGGCTACAATTCCCAGAATCTTCTAGTTTGCACAGCCATTGAGGATTTGTAGGAGTGGTCATCCAGAACTGCATTTCCTCAGGTCTGCTGTTTTGCTTGCAGATATACACTGGTTCTCTCCTCAACTCCTCCATTTAAAAAGCACCTTTAGAAGTACTGAAGGGATGTCTAACCTAGAATAGCTAGTCAGTACAGAGCCAAATGGTGTCCAGTTCCGGAATTAGTTCCAAGATTATCCAAGAGTTCTTTCAGTGCTAAACACTGGTACATGTTACTGCTGTAACACGAGCCTTATTGGTAGTAAATGATGCAGCAGATGGTACACAGCAGAGCAGCATTCCAGACCATTCCCTGATAGGGTCCAGCATCCGTTCACAGCCAAGAGTAGAACTGGGCTCCCAAACAAATTCTACCCAGACTATCCATCGGCCAACAATGAAACTCCCTGATGGGGAGCTGTTGGGCTGGTACACACCTTCCCCCAAGATGAGTCTGATGGAGAATGGACTCACAATTTATATAGTGCAGAAACAAAGAACATCAAAGTGCACAAGCATGACCCATCTCCCTCAATAACTATCAGAACTGTGGAAGCAGGTTGGTAACATAGAATCTACTTCATCAGTCTGTTCCCAGCCTTCATATCTTTTCCTAACCACAAACTGCAAACAAATGCAAAAAGTATCCAACAAAGTCACTAATACTGTACAAATGTAACCTTGCTTGCTACTGGACAACAGTAAATGTTTGGCCATGATGCTAAAAAACTCATAAACTCTGTAGCAGAGGCCCAAGTCACTACAGATGGACTGAGCGTAAGATAACTTTATCTGTGAGCAAAAAGCTGGAGACGGTGACAATTACTGCAGGTTAATCCATCTGAAATCTGATCCTTTCAGAATGGAGGGTGACTGTTATGATGTTGAGATGATAATAATAATAATAATAATAATAATAATAATAATAATAATAATTTTTATTTGTATTTCCCGCCTCTCCCTGAAGATTGAGGCGGCATTACAGCAATAAAACAATTCCACATAAAATACAATTGTTAAAACAATAACATTACTATTAAAACATAATAAACAAAATAATAATAATAATAATACTTATTTTCATCCTGCCTTTCCCTACGGATTGAGGCAGGTTCCAAAAAAATAATACTAATACAAATACATAGTGCAAAAAATCATAAAAGTCCACAATCCCCAACCCACAACCAACCTAAGATAAAATAATTACAAATTGTAAAAGGACATTCAAATTACAATTACAAGTTAAAATTAACTAAAAAAATTTAAAGGATAGACGGATGGTGGAGTGGCTATGGGCAGAAGGGCAGTCTCTTTTTGGAAGTCAGCCAGGGAAGGCCTGCCAGAAGAGATCCATCTTGACTGCCCTCTTGAAGGCGTCAAGAGTGGTAATCTCCTTCAACAGGTCATTCCACAATTTTGGAGCAGTTGATAAGGTCCACTGGGAAATCATAGTCAATCTGGTCTTCTTTGGCTGTAAAGGGTTCTTCCCAGAGGATCTGAGAGTGCAGAGTGGATTGTATGGAAGAAGGTGCTCCTGCAAGTAAGCTGGACCCAAGCCATGTAGGGCTTTAAAGATAATGACCAACACCTTGTACTGGGCCTGGAATGGCTGTCTTCCTACATATTCCCATGGCGTTTACAGCTGCGGTTCCAAAATTATGGAATAGCCTATTAGAAGAGATCCATCTCATCAATACCTTAGAGGCCTTTAAGAAGGCACTCAAAACTGATCTCTTCCAGTGGGCTAATCCATCAGACTCCATATAAAAGCTTATGATGATGTTTCACTCTTGACTATGATTATTGGCTACTGATGAACTGTTTTTTATAGAACTAATAGGAATGTGGTAAATTCAGTATTAGTATTTTATCAATTGTATTTTTATTATTATATTATTTTTTGATGTAATCCCGCCTCGATCCTTGGGAGAGGTGGGAAATATAAATAAACATAACAACAACAACAACAAACCAAACCCCATAGCTGATGAAAGCAGGCCTTATTCAGTTTAAATAAAACAGCAATAAAATATACCTGGATCTTGGACAATTCAATACCTTTCACTTGTTTCTATATATTCTATTTTGGAGCTGTGTGCTGGATTACTGTAATGGGGATAGTCTATTACAAAATTTGACTAAGAAAAAAAAATCCTGCTCAAAGTGAGGCTATTTATTAAATGGCATTTAATGGTATTTAATAAATGCTATTTATTAAATGGTAAAGAGCTCTACAGGTAAAAGAGAAACTATTTATTTCCTTCAAGGATTCTTTTTAAAAAGGCATATCCCTTAAGTCTGCAACATGTAAATCATCTAACCAGTTGGTTAAATGCCAGCTTTGGTAATAAAAAGAGGAGGGAAGGCATCAGACACTTGATAGCACTAATTAAAGAAGAAGATTTAACAACTCTCAACTGCAGAAACTGCTGTCCCAGACATACTTACTAAGTGTTATTATCCATGATTCTACTGGAGATATTGTAATGTATCTATAAATAAAGAGATAGAGATAGAGAATGTTATTATGGACTTTGCATATCTGCAGCTCATGTGATGCAACCAACCTAGCATGCTCTCACAAATCCTCACCTGAGCACTTTGCAAGGGTCTGATGTCCAGCTGGGTCATCACAGTGTTTTTCCCAATCACCAGTGTCTTGTGCAAGACTTCAATAGCAAGCTGAGCCACATGCACGGTGTAAAAATTGTTGTTTGTCACATTGAGCATATTCTAGAGAGAAAGGCAAGCAGATGAAGAGAATGGCATATGGGATGACTGACACCAGAATAGGTGGGTGTCCATTCATTCAGCTGAATATTTTTTTAATAAAAGGCTCCACTGTGTTGCTGATGCAGCTATTTCAAGTGGAAGGTACCATGTAAAAGACGGCAGTAACATAGTCCCTGTATAGAAGACCTTGCAATCTGTATATTAGCTAGTTTAAAAGGGGTGGGATTGAAAAAGAAACAAACTGGCAAAATTACTCAGAATCCTCTGGGCTGTTAGCTTGGGAGAGGGGTGTCCTGGGCATGGTTGTCCAAAAAAGCAACTTTGGCAGGATGAAGGCCTGAAATGTGTTTCTCTGTGTTACACTGATATGGACGAAAGGTGACGACATGCTAATTGTCAGGGAGCTCACCAATACAATTCATTAGCTGCTGCTCAAGATCAAAAGGAACTATTTGGACTGGACAGGGGGATCTAATACAGGGGTGGGCAAATTGCAGCTCTGGGGCCACATGTTGTCCCAAGATGTATGTATGTGCTTTGTTGTTTTGTTTTTGGTGGCTACACACCACCTTTGGGGGTGGGGGAGGGAGGAGAGAATAATTTGCCTGTCTTGGAAGCCTGACTTTTACACTGCCTTTTACTAAGTGAGGTAATGGGTCCATTTTGCCCAATATTATCAACTTTGACAGACAGCTACCCCTATGATTGCAGGCAGGGTTCTTTCCTAGCTATCCCTGAAGATTCTTCATATTACCTAATGATTTATAATTCAAATAGTAAGCAGGCTTGCCCCTGCTTAGCTTCTGAAATGAAATGAGACCAGGTGTGCCCAAGACAGCACGACAGTACTCACAAAGTACACAGTGTTCCAGAGCCCAAAACAAATGGTCAAAACAGCAAGGTTTTTCTTAACAAATACAGGAAGTGTAGCCTAAGGGAGCCATTAGGCAACTTGCACTATGGATATGAAAGTTCATATCACTGCCAACTCGTTTTCTCAGGCAATTCTACTTTTCTTCAAGAAGAAATGAAACCCTCCTCACACATGCCTGGCAAGGAGGGATGGACAAAAAACTCTTTCTAATCCGATTGGAGAAAGGCTGCTTTAGTCATCTGCTTTTTTGTTCCAAAGATACAGTCTTACATCTGGGCCCAACTCAGCCCCTTACACTGTTCTGAATTCTACTTTTCCCAGCCCTGGAAAATATCTTGTGACAAGGGCACCTCTAAGTATATGCAGAGAGCTCTCCCTTAAAAAGTTGAGCAACAGACTTCTACAGTCAACCTGTAGAATATGCAATTAGAGAGACCCATACATCAGAGAGCACATACCTCTCAGGCAGCTTATTCTTTCTTTTTAAGAACATATATTACATTAATCACAATAATAAGAGATGTATGCTATGATCTGGTATTCCACACCAATGTAATATTAATATTTCCAGCATTCATATCTTTTCCCCAACACACAGTCTAGCTACTCACAGTCATATTGAGGGTGATGCTAGAAGTGTAATTGTCAAAGGCAATGGAGGAGGCATTGAGACCAGAGGGGATCACCGCAATGGAGCGTGGGAACAAGAAGTACATCATGAGACATGTCATCAGCAGGCAAATGGCCACCGTAAGGGATACGTACAGCTTGCTGCAACAAAACCTCACAGATATTATCATATAACCGTAGCAGATCCCCTTCCACACAGTGTGTCTGTGTCAGAGGGAAATAGAAAGGAAGAAGGGGTTGGAACATCAACAGCAGTGAAGACACAAACTTACGTTCTCCTGGGTTTCAGTCTCTGATCTCCATATGGAATAAGGGCTACTAACTGCTGCTCTTGCTCTGGAGCAGGAAAGAAGGTGAGAGAAAAATCAGGGAAGACTCTTGACTCATGCCCCAGCACAGTATGTAATGACAGAATTGGGAAGGCATGGGCATATTGATTTAATACAAGTCAAACTGCACACAGAATGTTCAGCATAATTCTGACCATTTCCATCTCAAATAGCAACCCTGGAAGGGCCCAGAGATCAATATTCCATCCATCACTGGCCACATTAGCCCCAAAAATATGTGGGGAAAAACTTGTCTGCTCTTCCTCATTCCTTCCCAAGTTTTCTGGAATTCTACTCTGCTTTTATAGTGAGAGATTAGAAGCGTTTGAAGCCCTGTGTCCCATTTTACAGTCAAACTGCTGCTCCTAGGTATGTCTAAAAGTGGAAAATGACATTTTTCACTCTCTCACTATCTATATAATATATATAACTGAGAGCCATTGGAGTTTCCAGGGACCTCAGAAACAGAAACAAGGCAGGTAAAAGTAATCTGCAAGCTGAAGGATCTGTTTCACTGCAGTGAGAAAACTCCCTTGTTCTGACCCAGTTTGGCAACTCTGAGGCTATTTCCAGAAGAGAGGGCAGGAACAAAACTAGGCTTAGAAATGGCACCCACCTCGGGGGATTCTCCCAGTACCCTGGCAAGTAGGGCAAGTGACAAAGTCCCGGCTGGTCATGCCTGCACAAGGTACACAAGATACATCAGCAGCGTCCCCTTCATTGATGCTGGCATAGTCTGATGCTTTATCCTCAGCACTTGGGCTTTTTTGTAGAATAGATTTTCCTTCATCCACTTCCTTCCGAGGACACATGTTCCTCAACCATGACAAGATTTTGTCCATTCTTAAGAGACACGGTCTTCCTGAGATAAGAAACAACGACCTGTTGACCAATCAGAATCAGAGAGGTTGTTAAATTCTCATAGGCAGTGCTCAATTTCTTAAGTATAAGTAGGACTCAGGCATACATCTGGTATCACAGTAATGTATTATATTCCCAGGCTCCATTCTTGAACATATCCTGGAATTATTTACATCCAGACACATGCTTGGCTCCTTTGCCTGTTGTGTTCACTACTTTTCTGTTTAAGAATAAGGGAAGCTGCTGTATACCAAGTAAGAGCATTGGTCAATCCAGTTGACTATTTTACTGACGGGATGCAGACATCCAGGATATCAGATAAGGGGCTTTCCTAGTCACAAAACATGTGACTAAGTCCATAGGACAGAAAGGTAACCTCTTAGCAAAACAGTTTTCAGAATCCCACAAATAGGTCACAACCTTGACTGAGAGGATTCTGCGAACTGTCATCCAAAGAGGTAACTTTTCCACATGTGATCATTGGACTATCTTGATCAGTAATCCATAACTGACTCTCATCAGCTGGAGGCAGCCTGTGGTAGTTTCAGAAAGTAAAAGTCTGTATGAAAGACGGAACACTGCTCATTCTACTTTCATCAACACAATTTAGGAGGGGAGATATTTTTTCAGTCAACTGCAACACCTGTGTGACAGAAGATCAAATAAATGTAAATGCATAGTGAAAGGTCTTTCAAACAAAGCTTCTTAAAGTTCTTGTTTTCCTACAGCCTCAGAACATAAGTGTGATCAGTGTGGGTGTGTGATGTTTTATTCTGCAAACAATCCTTCACTAAGACATTTTAGAAATAACCATAGACCTTTCTGTCATTTTCCTTGGATCGATTTCCTCCTTGAATTCCTCAACTGTCGTGCCCTCCTAATGTTGTCTCTGACTGAAGCCAACAACTCCCATAACCTCCAATTTGCTATACTCCATTTGCTTCTACAATGTGGGGGGGGGGGAGGAGAGTGAAAAAGAAGGAGGAGACCTTTGAGGTGTGTTCATGTTTATGTGCTGCTAGACAGATGGGTAATTTCTAATTTTATTCTGCTAGTGCTTTCTCTTCACACGATTAGATTTCATTATTGTAAATATGTTGGATTTAATTTCTCTTTTTCTATTGTTTTAATTAGTTCTACTCTACTTTGTAAGTCAATTTGAGGATGTACAAGATATAGCTGTTGTTGAATGCCTTCAAATCATTATCAACTTATGGCAACACCAAGATGACCCTATTATGGGGTTTGTTTGTTTTGCACAATTTGTTCAAAGGGGTTTGCCTTTGCCTTTCTGAGAGTGTGTGACTTGCCCAAGGTCACCCAGTGAGTTTCCATGGATGAGCGGGGATTCAAACCATGGTCTCCAGAATTGGAGTCCAACACACAAACCACTACATATTGTAAGTCTACAATAAAATAATAATATAATAAAGAAAACTGGATCAAACATTCCTCAAAAGAAAAACACCATATGAATAATGAGCTAGTGAATTATATCTCTTATATCAGAAGTGTAACTGGTTCAGGTCTAGGGAACAATTTTCACATACCCTGGATCTGAGATGTGTTACGTTGCCCCAATTTTGATGAAAAATAGGTCACAAATCACTGCTGGGTGGCACTAAGTATCTACTTCCATTTGCAATTCCCAGGTGTTGGTTTTCTCAGGTGGTCTGTGCTTTCCTCACTGCTTATTTATATGGTGGGAATTAGCTATTAAAATCAGTGGTGATACTGGTGATACTTCATGTAGGGGAGGGCTGGTGGGGGGACGGTGGCAGTGGCCAAAGGGGCACATTCAGACCTTTCTTTTGCCTTGGTGATGGAGCTCTCCTCATGAGGAGGGCTGCACCACTGTGGTAAGCCAGCAGAGGGGTCCTCTTCACTGCCACAGCACTGGCAGTCTCCTTGTGAGGAGGCCTTCACCGCCACAGCAAGGCGCAAGGGCCTTACTGAGTTTCACCCCTCTTCTGGGATGTCACTTGGTACAAGCTGCAACCCCCCCCCCCAGTAATGTCACTGATTAAAATGATGCTCTTATCATATTTACAATTGAGAGGAGATCAGAACAGGGCTTTTATCTCCATGCACAGCCAAAAGATCCATCATTTGGGGAACTAGTTTCAAGCTTTCTTTTCACAATGACTTTTTAAAGGAAACCTAGGGGCGAAACAGACAGCCAAAAAGAACCGGCTTCCTGGTGGACTGGGAGCATGGCGTTCAGACAGCAGCATGCTCCCAATTTACCGGGAAGCCTTAAAAAGTCAGCGCTGACATATGCTGTACTGAAGAAATGCTGGAAAAACACCGCTACTGCAGCAAAGGCACCCTTTCCCCACTCCTTTTTGCAGGGGGGGGGGGGGGAGGAGGCTGGGTTGGGGGCATGGTGTGCAGTTGCCACAGCCCCAACCTGGCAAGCAAACGGGCAGTGGCAAGCCGCTCCTTACCCACCATCTGTTTTGCCCCTTAGTGATTTTAAAAGAAAATTTACACCTCCCCCCCCCCCCGACTCCCTTTTCACTTCATTCATGTTTGTCTTTGGATTAATGTTGTCCTTTGCTGCTTCAAAAGTGAGTTGTGCAATAAAACACCATACAATATCACTGCTCAGGATGCTAATCAGTGCAAATAAGGCAAAGTGAGCACACTTCTTACCTGACAGATGGAGAGGGAGGAAGCCAATGGAGAATCACCCCCAAAGGTTCCCACAAGAATTGGTGAGAGGTAGCACTAGGCGATATCCAGTATCCTGTAGATGTAGATCCCCAACCAGCTAAGTGTTTACATTTCCCTTAAGGTGGTCTTAAATGCCAAGTAGCATATCTACAATGCACAGATTAGGAATAAAAGGGAGATGAAGTAGAAAGGACAGAAGATCATTGCTGGGTTGTTAAACAGTAGATACTCATGAGTCACGAATAAGGTTCAGTCCCTGGAGTTTAAGATAAGAACAAACCCAAAATCTAATCCACTTAAGGTTTCTCCAGTCTTCTCCTCCTTTGTTCTACAAAAAAAGAAGAAGAAAAAAAATTAAGGCCACATATCCTAATTAGGAAGACTACCACCCTTTTTCTCTGCTCATATGCAGAATGTTATTCATATCTCAAATACGTTTTACTTAAAGCTATTTATTTTATTTTAAAAAAGATTTTACTAATCAGACATAAACATACTACATATACAACACTCCCTAACATAAAAAGAGAACAGCAATATGGTCTCTTACTTGTCAGTACAAGTGGGAGGGAACAAGGACAGGTGGACTCCCTGCGTAACCAGGACTACTCTATGTATCTGAAATTAAGAAGAGGAGTTCCACCTTGACTTCCAGTCTCATTTCTTTTACAGCCAGCTATAGCAAAAGAGCAAGCTTATTTCCCATGACGCAAGTTTCATTTAGACTGAGAAGGGACTTTCCCACACACTGGACTTTTCCATCCTCCTCACCTGTGCCCTTAACAAGCACATTAGCACAGAGACATTAGCATTTTATTATACTTATGCCCACTGCTGTGAACTATTAATTTCTCCAAAGCAGGGGTAGGCAACGTTTTTGATGTTGTTGTGTGCCTCCATGTCTACTTACCCAAGGCAAAGAGTTATTATAGGATTTGCTTAGCAAGTTTCTTCAGAGGAGGTTTGCTATTGCCATCCTCTGAAGCTCAGAGTGTGTGACTTGCCAAAGGTCACTCAGTGGGTTTTTAAGCTTGAGTGGGGGATCGAGTCCCCAAGATGTTGTTGGACTGCAACTCCCAGCACTCCTCACCACTGCCAGGCTGGTAAGGACTGCAGTCCCAGGAGTATACCCTATTGATGAGTTGGCAATCCTAGCTCTGTGGATATTGAGGAAAGGAGAGAATAAAATATAGGCAGAACAAAGCAGACTGAAGTATGGCCCTTGTTAAGGTATTTGCCTTGTGGAAATAGCTTTTAAGATACTCTGGGGATAATTTAATGTTTTCAGTTAATTTTTTGACCAGGAAAACAACCCTCTCTCTACCTGAAACGCCACAAGAAAACAGCCAAGTAGCTTTCTATTGAAGGAAGGCAGCAACACACCCATGTGCCACTGCCAGTAATTTAAATCTGGCTGCCTCATGTGTGGAGAGACAGCATGGTATAGTAGTCTGAGCCAATGCTTAATTTAATTGAATGGTAGTGCTTTGAGCCAATGCTCAATTTAAATTTGGTTGCCTCATGTCTGGAGAGACAGTGTAGTGTAGTCGTTTAAGCCACAGTCAGAGACTATGACTCTGGAAGACAGGGTTTGAATCCCCACTGAGCCATGAAACCCAATGGGTGAGCTTGGGCAAGTCACACTCTCTCAGCCTCAGAGGATGGCAATGGCAAACCCCCTCTGAACAAATCTTGCGAAGAAAACCCTGTGACATGTTCCCCTTAGGGTCACCATAAGTCAGAAACGACTTGAAGGCACACAACAACCACAAATGTGAGTCCTTTGAGGCATCTCAAGGGTCATAACCATGTGGGCAGGAACATAAAACACACCGACGTGTAACCATTGGGTGATCTTGCACAAAAGTCACACACTCTCAGCCTCTGGGGAAGAAAGCAATGGCAAACCGCCTCTAAAAGACTCTTGCCGAGAAAACTTTATCATAGGGTTGCCATAAGTCAGAAATGAAAGCACACACAAGCATGAGGTAAATAAAGAGGGAAAGGGAAGCAGGGGACATAAAGGTCAGTCAGAAACACCCAATTGAGAGGAGAGAAAACAAGTGGAAGGTCTTTAAAATGGAAGGTGTGTATATATATATACAGTATATACACACACACACACAGCACACTATATATGTTCTCTCTTCTCTTGTTTTCTCTCCTCTCATTTTTAAATTGAAGTTTTAATATATATATATATATATATCCACACACACACACACACACACACACAGATACATACATATAAGGTAATAAAAAAGGGAAAGGAAAGCAGATGTAACACACAGTCACACAGACATATTATTTAAAAACTTCCATTTATAAAGAACTTCCTCTTGTTTTCTCTCCTCTCACTTTAAAATGCAAGAATATGGGTGTGTGTGTATATATATACATATATATATATATATATATATGTATGTACAGGTAAATAAAAGGTAGAGATAAATAAAGAAACACACAGTAACCATAGAGAGACACATGTATATTAAAAATTGCCATTTTAAATTACTCTTGTTTTCTGTCCTCTCACTTTAAAGTGGAATCTATATCTATATCTATCTATCTATATATATACTGTATGGTAAATAAAGAGGAAAGGCAAGCAGAGGGCGAGTCACACACAGTCCCCCACCCACCCACATACATAATATATATTAAAAACTATCATTTTAAGGAGCTTCCCCTTGTTTCCTTTCCTTTCACTTGTTTTTTTTTTTGGGGGGGTGTTTTGTGACTGACACTTATGCCCCTTTCCAAAGGCAAAGCTGTTGGGGAAGTGGCCTTTGGGGTTTCTTTGGAGGAGATGAAGAAGCTCCCTGCGGAGTCTCACCCAAAGAGAAAAGAGGCGCCAAGGGGGTCTCCTGTCCGTGAGGAGGCAAGAGGCCTGGGAGCCACGGCGAGGAGGAGGAAGGAAAGGAGGGAGGAACAAACGAAAAGCGACCCAGCCTCTCTCCTTCTCCTTCCTTCGTCGTCGGTTGAGGTGGGAAGCCAACGGCTCCACCCCCAGAAACAGCAGCAGCAGCAGCCGCACTTCCCCCTTCTCCAAGGAGGCACTGCGCTGGGTTGCCATTGAATAGCCTCCTTCTTCCCCCTCACAAAGTGGTTCTTGCTGTCACCCCTCCCTCCCACTTCCATTGACCTCCTCCTTCCTTCTCCTCCATTTCACCCCCCACACAGAAGCCTTACTCATGCTTTCCTGCACCAATTTACTCCGCCTGACTCAGTCCCAGTTCCCATCTACCACTTAATAATGCCATCATGCTAATAGCGGTGAGGTAAACAACTGACCAAATTAAGAATCACACGTTCAAACGTGGGACAGTGCAAAACAAAGGACAGTTCCTTGCCCACAGGGAAAACCATACTTGCCCCACATAGAATCATTGGAGAATATTGCTCATAGGGAAACACTGAATGCGATATTTAAGTATTCCCCAATGATCCCTATGGGCAAGTATTCCCCAATGATTCCTTATGAGCAAGTATTCCCCATGATTGCCTATGGGCAAGTATTCCCCAATGAATCCCTATGGACAAGTGTATCCCCAATGATCCCTTAAGGACAAGTATTCCCCAATGAGCCTTATGAACAAGTGTATTCCCCAATGAGCCTATGGCAAGTATTTTCCCCAATGATCCCCTATGGGCAAGTATTCCCCCAATGATTCCCTATGGGGCAAATATTCCCCAATGATCCCCTATGGGCAGTATTCCCCAATGATCCCCTATGGTCAAGTATTCCCCAATGACCAGTGGGCAAATATTCCCCAATGGTTCCCTATGGAAAAATATCCCCATGGATTCCCTATGGGCAAAATCCCCAATGATCCCCAATGGGAAGTAATTCCCCAATGTTCCCTATGGCAAATATTCTCTGATTATTCCCTATGGGCAAATATTCACCAATGATTCCCTAGGGCAAGTACAGTGGGTCCTTGTTATCCACCGGGGGTGGGATCCCAGGACACCCCCCCCCTTCATGGATACAAAAATCCATGGATGTTCCAGCCCCATTAAATACAATAGAAGAGTAAAATGGCATCCTATATAAAAATGGAAAAATTAGGGTTGCTATTTGGAATTTATACTTTTTGGAATATTTTCAAGTTTTGGATGATTAAAAATAGTGGATAAGGAGGGCCCAGTGTATTCTCCAATGATTCCTATGGGCAAATATTCCCCTGTGTTTTCCTATGGCCAAACTCCTTAGGAATACACACACACACACACACACACACAACGGAATTCTGGGAATGTTCTGGCACTAGAGTTATGTCCCCCTTAAGTAAACACATCCAGGTCTGGGGTAGACCTCACATTCCAGTCTTCTAGAGGTCACTTGAAAGGCTTCCAAAGTGCATCCAGGGATGGGATCATTTTCTCATTGCTGTTGTTATGTGTCTTCAGTCACTTTCAACAGGTGACTCTATCATTGTGTTTTCTTGGCAAGATATTTTCAGAAGGGGTTTGTCATAGCCTTCCTCTGAGGCTGAGTGTGACCAGCCTAAGGTCACCCAGTGGGTTTCTGTATTCAGACCTTGGTGTCTCAGAGCCCTAGTTCAACTTTAAACACTACAGAGCTCGCTCGGTCGCAAACAAACCGTCATGCCAGAATCCATACCATCAAACCATGGGCAGTTAAAGCGGTGTCAAAATGAATTATTTCTGTAGTGTGGATGCAGAGAAGGCTGCCTAGACTGAAGCCACCAACACAATCATCACACACAACACAAGGCCATCTCTGCTTGCCTCCGTCCTGTCCTGCCTTCTCGGACTTTTGGAGAAAGATATCTGTCAATAATGCTTCCCTGTGCAGTAGCATCCGGAGTCTGCAAGCTGGGAAGTTTGAAGGCTTTCACACAAGCCAGCATCCTAGTTTTTTTTGGTTTTTTGGGGGGCTACGAAGCTGTGTTTCTAGAAGAGTTTTTTCCTGAGTTTATTCACTTCCTTCGTCAGCCAACAGTAATATACCCCACTCTTCCAGTGCCAGCATCTCTGAAGATGCCACACTACCTGAGGGTTGAAACATCAGGAATAAGCTCTTCTAGAACACGGCCTCATTGCCCAAAAAACCCACAAAAAAAGCCCTGCAAGGTGGGATGAGATTTGCAACCGCCAGGAACCAGCTTCAGGCTTGGACTTACCTCTGCCACTCAGGAAAAGGAGACAGATAATTTTGGGTGACATGGAAGTGCAGCAAATTGTTCTTTATTTATATTGATCATTATTACATCCTTTACTCCCCGAGTGTCAGGGTCAATTCACAAGGTGTATCAAAATGATTTGACCAGGTTGTGGGTGCTGTGGGGACATAGTGACGGGAGGAATGTAATTTGCTGTTCTCGCTGAAGCAGCAAAATGTATTAGGGCTAATGCTTTTCTGATATATTGGACTGCAATTCATAAATCTGGTATCAGCATATTGTTCAAGGACACCAGGCTACAGAAGGCCTTTCCTCTAGTGGTCCTGCCGGTGATTTAACTGGTTCCCCATGACCAAACCACTTAAGAGGCTCGGACAACTACTTTTCAAAAGTGAATTTGGTTCTGTTCACCGGTTACGGTGGTCAAAAAGCATTTTGTTGCTGATTGAGAAATGTGCATTGTTGCATTGCAAGTTACTTTATTTACTCATGGGGGCAAATAGTTTTTGATACAGAATGGCATGAAAGCTGAAAAATGTCGGTCAATCTGTCTCTAAAATTCCTTAAATTAAAAGTAACTACATGACCTGTTACAGCAAAGTAACTTCATTCCCACTTACTACATGGTGCTTTGGAATTGCAACCTCATTCAAGGTCCAGATATCACACACTTCAATTTGTTACAGATGACACATTACGTTCATTTGTTACTACGCTGAAATCTTCACTTAAAAGTCATACCTTGATAACAGGAGTGGAAAGCAACCCTTGGAACCATTCCACAATGAAAGCAGCCATTTGCGATAAACATCAATCACACACAGCTGCTCCGGTCACGCTTTCATTGTCATAGATACACACAGATCCTCCAAATGTAAGACACCATACAATTACAGGTGTTGTAGCAGCAGGCTCGCAGGTTTTCCTTCCAACTTTAATCCATGCTATGGAATTCTTGGAAGTGTAGTTTGTTTGCAGCACCAGAGCTCTGCTCTGGCAGTTCAAGTGGTGTCAAACCAGATGATTTCTGCAGTGTGGATGCAGCCAAAACCTTCCTCCAAGCATGTATGGTGTATGTGTTTGGGAGCGCTATTGTGTTTTATTGGCCTTATGAAAGAAAATCAAGAGAAGGATTCTTATATTTACTCACCCCTAAAATATTTCTAAAAGCAACATCCGATTCCCATGATTCCCAATACTGAGTGCAGTAATTGAGGCCATGTGTTTTGATCCTTCGTTCCTTTTCTAGGAATAGCACAGCTGGCATACAAGATGTTGCTGGAAAATGACTCTGGAATACAGTATTCACACCCATCCAGTTCATAGGGAGATGGTACCAGGAACACTGTCAAGCAGCAAGCCCTCTATTTCAAAGGAAGTTGAATATCTGGATCTTAGGTGAATCTAGTTCTTAATCTTATCCATCTTAACTCTGGTTTGCTTTGTGGTGGTGTGCCAGAGTAACAACAAGTGGGGGCAAATTGGATACCAGCACCTTCTATTCATGTTCATCAGTTTCTGCTGCAGGGTTAGGCAAGCGTGGACCTTGGATTTTGTTGGATAGGAACCAGCATTCTCCACCATTGGCTATCCTGCCCAAGGCTGAGAGTTACAGCTCCTACAACATCTACAAGGCTGCACTTGGTCAATGAAATTTTGGAGATGTATGACGTACTCTAAGCAATATACTTGCTCTTTCTATTAGAGCAGATTGCTGGATTCAGTGGGTGGTTAAGCTAGGCAATTCTTAGCATTTATAGATTGCTTTCCTAAGTGTCCTGCTTTGCTTAGTCGCAGCCATAGCTGAACAGTTGCTTAGTTCCATCCAATGCAGTGCAAATAATGCAGTCAATTAGTAGACCAGTAATAGCCTCATACCTGTGGGTTGCAGGTGAGCAGAGGCCTTTTTATTCAACGGAATAGTAATGTTTCTCTGAGAATGAAATCCTACAAGAAGCAGTCATTAAGTGCAAGAAATGTACAGCCCTATCATCCAGCATCAAAAATATTTTATTGTGTACAGAAATTTATTTGCTTTCATGGAAGCTTTTTTCAAGATACAGTTCCCTCATACAAGGTTTCCACCTATAAGTAAAGTTTGTGAAAAATAAATTCTATTTGTGACAAAGATAAGGCTTTTTTAAATTTATATTTATTTAATGTTTCGCACATCCCAAAGACTGTTTCAAAAGTATTTATTTTAACCAATATACAAAGATCTGCACTGTAAAATTATATCCATGCATCCTCTCATAAGATATATAAAGCCAACAGAAGAAAATTTCAGCTTTTATGAAACGTAATAAGAATGCTTTTCCTCTCAAAGGCTAACATGTTTTCTGAATGAACTGGTAGCATAAAACTAATCCATACAAAAACAAGATAATCTATTGGGAATCCCTCTTTTCTAAGGTTTCCCCCCTAAAGCAGCATTCTGCATGAGTACATTCCCCTAAATTTCCCTTCTTAAATAGCTTTGCCTCACTTTCCTCAATTTCTGCATTCTGCCTTCAGCACCATTTAATCACAAAAATCTGGTGTACTCCCTCATCATATTTTGTAAGAACATTTATTATCTTTTATATACTTAGAAAAGGTCAAGTAACACCTGAGTAAGAAAAGAGAATCCTGCAAGGATGGATAAAATTCTCCTATTAATCTAAGATTGTTTTGACAGAAATGGGCCTCCTTTGGAGTCCCACATCTGTTTGACTGAAGGGGGCATTAAGCCTTTTGCTTAATGCTATCTCTTCTCCAGCAGTTCCCCCAATTCTCCCTACCACGCCCTTCTAAGGCCATGAAAGAATTTTGGCAGGCATTATTACATACTCAAACTACATCAAGCATAATTAAAATCATTTAATTCTTAATTCTCCCCAAATTGGTCCCAATATCTAGGGCAGAGAGAACGAGAATACTGGCATGGGATATTCTAATCCCTCTGAACATTGATGTAAAAATTCATCTATAAAAATAGCTTCTGAAACACTCAAGTGGGTCTTGACCACCCGACCTTCAAATACTTTAAGCAATAACTATAATAATAGCCTAAAGATTTACATATAGGAGCAACTGATCTTTGTTTTGGTATTTTTTTTATGGCAAACCACCTAGTGAATTCTTCAACCAACTTGGTTCTTTGAACACTATTTCATTCCCAATATTAACCAACAAACAACATCATGTTAAAAGGTCCTGATGGGTCCTGCTAGAATACAATTCATTGTTTTAGGCAGTGCCAATGCCCTGCAAGACACAACAATGTGAGTTGGTGACAAAATTATTGCTTTGACAATATAATAGGAGAGTTTTAAAAAGCAAACGTAGAAGCAAACAAGCTTGGTCACTTCTTCATGGGTTGACAGAATTTGGAGATATGGGATAACCCTCCACATTGCCCTGTTTCCATGTGCACAAGATATGGGATGGGCAAACATGGGAATGTTTCCAGGTTTCTGGTTCTTTTACAACACAATGACAATAGCTACAAGGTTAGTGAAAGAGCCACTCATATTCTTTAGATACTTTCATCCCTTTTCTTTTCTCTATAAGACGTGCATTGCCCGTTGAAGACTGCGTGTTTCAAGGTTAAAAGAAAAAAAAAGCCTAGTGTCTGAGTTAGGGAATGGAGCACTGGGGAACTGTATGGTGCTGAAAAAACAGAACCCAGTCATCTCTGGTATGGTGGAATAGAAGAGAGCAGGTGATGCTGGTGCAACTTGCTGCTCAGTTTTTAAATGAGCAAGATGAACAAGGTGTCAGTAACTGGTGTTCCATCCAATCACTGTGACTCAGCTGTAGCAATTCTGTGACAACTGGGCCATGTCACAGTTGTGTTTCCGTAGCAACCGGAAGGTTAAGGTGCCGGATCACAGAAGCCCATCTCTTTAGGGTTGGCGTAGGAAGCTGGCCATATGATCCCAGTGGTCACAGGAAGAGCCTTGAAGGACAAAAAGGGACAGAGTATTAAACCAAGGAAGGAAGAGTTTCATGCTATGTGCAGTAAAGTGTATAAAAAAAGCATACAGTTGGCTCCTTATATCCATGGATTTTTTTTAATCCAGGATTCAACCATCCACAGTTTGAAAATATTCCCAAAGATATAAATCCCTCCCCACCTCCCCCCCCAAAAAAAACAAAAAACAGGAATTTGCGTATTTTATAATAAGGAACACACCATTTCACTATGCCACTGTATTTTAATGAGACGTGAACATCCACAGATTTTGATATTCACAGGTGGTCCTGGAACCAAACTCCAATGGGATACCAAGGGCCACTGTATGTAGATATCTAAGATTCTTTGCAAATCCTTCAGGTTTACACCTAACAATACCTTTCACTTCCACACATAAAAGATGTGGTTGGCAGGGAATGGAGCTCTGGAAGTTGTTGGACTACAACTCCTATTATTCGTGACCACTGGCAATTGAATAGGGTGACTGCTACAACAGGTAGTCATACACCTACTAATACAATAGGAACCATGTTAGTAAGAACTTTCCACCTTTCTAGTGGAGAAGCTCCCATGTATGGTTCTGTGCCAACTTTGGAGTGACAATAGAATTTCTGGAGTGCTTGCTTCCAACAAATGGACAAGTGAGATCTAGATATTTCTAGCCTCTTTCCCTCTCCTTCCCTGCTTGAATAGATAGAACTGTGATCACGATATTTTTCACTGAGCTGTTAATGTTTCACATTCTTTTTTAAAAAGGGGGGTGAGTGGGGGAGAACTGAGGTGCTCATTTTTCCTACTATCAAGTTTGTTGTTTTGGAAGAGAAAACATCAGATAACAACTCCTGGTCTGAAATGTGGAAATGATCTAAGAAGAGACAGGAAACAAGCACTGCTTCCACAGAACAAGAGCAACTACTGTACATTGGCTGAGAAGATCCCCAGAACCTAGCAATCCTACCAGGGGATCACTCAGGTCTAGGTGCTTCTTCCCTACTGAAATAAAGGCTCTGCCACTAGCAGCTACTGATTGGCCGAGGCTTGGGTTTCACAGGGCTGCGTAAGCCATTTTCCAGAAGTCACAATGGCCCACAAAGTAAATAGCAGCATTCCTCCTATAGTGGTAACAGCAACAGTAGATTCATGGCCTCTTTTTCTGCCAAGAACTTGAATTCGTCTCAACTGGAGCTGAGCAGTCTCTGGAACATACAATTTTTTACTTCCCCTGCCACTGGTGGTGAGTCTTTTCATCCTGATTTTTGAGGTAAAAGGCTCCAAAGTTCAAACATACTACACAGTTTCCTCTTTTCCATTCACAACCACTCTGCCAGAATAGGCAGGGGCCTCTGAAAAAATGGAAATAACCTTCAGACATGTTCTTTACCACTAAGAAGAGAGGGCTGGGGGACATAGATGCTTGTAAGGATCTTACATCTCAGCTTCTCCTTTCAGGGTCAGTTCCTACATACAGTTGTGGCTACATGAGGCTTGCTCTCAGGCCATCTGATGTGAGCAAACAGCACCCCCCCCCCCTCCAAATCTGCCTGGGACGGGTATCCCTATTCGTTTCTACGACTGGCTACAAACTGTTTTCTTCTTTCCTGGAAGTTCTCATGGACTGGCAGCCAATGGATAATGGTAGTGGCACTGGTCCAGGGACAGAACTTTCAGTAGCAACTGTTCTATTCTATTATGTTCCCCATTTTTCTTTTAGATGTGGCCATTGGCAAATGAACTAAGTGGCTAGGGAAGGGACTTATCTTTTTATATGCTGCAAAAGCTTGTTGTTTTTAAGGATTTAATTATGTTTGTAATATTCAGTGTTACCGGTTAGTTGTTTTGGAATTCTATTTTTAGAGAAAAAGGATTATAATCTAATAAGCCACCAGTGGTACTACTTTCCATGAGAGTACAATGTGTGCTCCTGTGAGGCAAGGGGCGATGGTGACAGTAAATAATGCTGTTGGTGGGATCTTCCATGTCAGGACAGGCTTTTGCAGAGGAGCCAGACTAATGTGCCAAGCAGCTATTGGGCAGCAGTAGTAGTGACTGGTATGCACCTGACGACACTTCAACACTGCAGGGTGCTTGAGGCGGCTTTTTCAGCATTGCAGAAAGGAGCTCCAAATGCCAGCCATGCAAAGTGGCCCCTTTCTCTCCTCTTCGCTACGCCTGTTGGGTGTGGTATTGGGGCATGAAGCCCCATGGACACCCCTTTCCAGGCCACAGAGAAGCGAATTGTTACGACTGTCTGTGGCCTGGAAAAGTGCCGGATTGGGGGCCTCTGGCTGTTGGTGAGGCTGCCCGGGCCCCAATCCACTGTGGAAAGAGGCGCTGCAGACTGTCCCTTTCTGCAGTCTGTACTGGACCAGGGGTTCTTTTTACTCGCGGTGGCTTGCGCCTTACATAACAATGCGGGGAGCCCATTAACAGGGTGCCGCCATTGTTACAGAGATCCCGTCATGTGCGAGAGTTGTGGAGCGTGGTGGCACTCGCCCCCAGGCAACACTAGCCACGTGACAAGGGAGTCACAAAAGGCCCATCTGTACCAGGCCATAGTTGTGAAAGATGGACATTAAAGAAAGCTGATAGGAAGAAATCAATTCATTTGAAATGTGGTGATGGAGTGAAGTTTTATGGACTTTTATGGACCGTGGACTGCTAAAAAGATAAATGAAAGGGTCCTAGAGCAAATCAAGCCTGAACTTTCCTTAGAAGCCAGATGACTAAACAAGATTGCTTTTGACACATCAGAGAAGACAGACTCTCTAGAAAAGACAAGAATGCTTGGTAAGGTAGAAAGCAGTAGGAAAAGAGAAGACAACATTACAGATAATTAAACATAAATTGGTAACTGTAAACTGATATAGATGGATAAATCAAGGAAGCCACAACCCTGAGCCGTAAGGTCGGAGCAGGGCTGTTGATGATAGGGTGGCTTGGGAGATCACTCATTTATGGGGCCGCCATAAGTCAAAGTTGAATTGACAGCAGAACAATGACAACAAATCTAATAAAATAGTGGGAAAGGAATAGATGCGTCCATTATGTCAAGCAGTTAAGATGACCACCTGGAGTATAATGCCATTATTCTAGCATCTCATTATCAGGATATCCCCTCCATCACTGAACAAAAAATGAACACTAGATTTACCACTATCTGTGTCAGTGGATGGAGTGGATCCGGACTATCTGAGTGTTAGAGGTGGTTTTGCTGGGAGCACTAAAGATTTCCAGTTCTTGTCAGAAAATTAAATATAGTGGGGCTGACCTTCTATCCTGTCCTCCTCGCTCTTTCCTGTTTCAGCACCAAACAAAGGAGTATTATTTTTGTGAGGACTAGGCACTCTGTCACTTACCAAAACATGAATAGATTTTCCTCACAACAGAAATAAAAACCTATCGGGGAAGGAGAAGGAGGGGCAACCCCACATAAGGGTAGAGTGCTAAGAATCCTACATTCAAAGACAGTGCAATCCAATTTCAGATTTGCTCCCCGTGCATGGTGCAATCATGGAGAATAATGACACTCCTGTTGTTAAGCTCCCCCTTTCCAGTCCAAAGAGAAACACAGGGACTTACCTGGTCCATGGCGGGTGGTCCAGCAAATAGAGCCTTGTAGGCTGAAGCACCACTGACAAGGCTCCCTTCACCAAGCCACCAGCGAGGGCTGTTTCCTTGGGTGTGTCTGCAGAGAAGGTTGGAATGAAAGGTACCAAAAAATGTCAGAAGATTCTCCTACAAGACCACTCACTACATTTAGCTTACAATCCTTTTTAATGGGGGGAGGGGTCTTCATAATGCGTGATTAAAACTACCATAACCATGTATTTTCTGAAACTGCAACGAGAAAAACAGGACTCTGTGACTTAGTGTAATACACTTAGAACAACACATTCATGTGTTGTTGCTAAGTGTATTACGATAAGTCAGACTACTGGTTCATTTAGCCCAGCATAAGCTACTCCAGCTGCTGTCATCTTTCTAATCTGCCCCTGAAGGTGCAAAGACTAGAACTGGCCTCGTGTAAGGAAGGAATCAGCGCCACTAGTGAGTTATAGCCCCACACAAAGTCATGGCGTTTAAAGACATCTGTGTGCGTTGGTTTCTTTTGGACAATTTAATGTCTGTTTTTATTCTGTGGAAAGGGAAGAAATTTTACTGGGCATGGAACCTCACTTTAAACTACTTAAAGTACAGAATATGGTAATGTTACTGAAGCAGAACACCACTGGTCTCACCAGCACCTAAGGAAGATGTTTTCTGGTGGCTTTGTGACCTAATACTAGTCTTGTCAAGAACCTGATTCCAGTATTCTCTGGACCAAATGAAATTTCTGAAGACTTTTCAAGGGTAATTTTCTCACATAAGCAATGAAGGTAATCCAATCACAGTAAATGAAAGCAAGTGTCATGTCATCATGGACAGAAACATCCTGGCAGCTCATGTTTTTGCCCAAGAGTTCCTCTGTTGGATGCTAGATGGTTGAAGCTGGGAATTA
>NC_056527.1:82334569-82336794 GCF_019175285.1 Sceloporus undulatus | reverse complement strand
ATGAAGAGGTTGTGGAACCCTAAGCAAAAGAAAAGGATGTGTGAAAATGGATCACAGACAACTTCAGGGTTAGGATTGTCATGATGCCATTTTTAGGCCAGTCCTCCCAAATGTCCTTATCATATGCTGGACTGCTGCAGCAATTAAGCTGGGAAGGGGAAGACAAAAGGAGGGCTTTCCCACCCAAATAATAATTCTGCCCCCATGAAATGTTCCTTCTGCCTCCAAATTTGTAGCGTTGCAGTAACTTAAAATTTCAAATGAGTATTTAAAAATAAAGATTAGGTGTCCAAAGGTGCAGGCAAAGCTACCATGAAATGTGAACACAGCTGTAAAGAGGCACCTCCTGCTCCCGAGCATGAATGGGAACTCATGAGTTCATCTAGCTGCCACCACCCTCTAGTTTTGCTCCTACTTTACCCACTAACTCAGGAGGAGGCTGCTGAGGGCTTTAACTTGCACCTTTTCCACCTCAGACTCTGCAGAGATTCCCCACCACTACCAATCCTTTGGGAGATGAGAATCATACACAAATGTGTGCACACATTGAGCAAGTGCATGAAAAAGAGAACTCAAGGAAAGCTTTTATTCTAAGCAAGCAAATTAGATTAGGGGAAAAAAGGATATGTTTTACATGAAGGCACCTTCCTTCAGGCACATTTAAGAATAGTTACAAGTTACCAACAGCCTAGGTCATATTCAGCCAATGTTGAAAATAAACAATCCCACACAGGAGAGAGCCTTCTCTGTGGCTGCTCCCAGACTGTGGATCTCACTTCCATGGGAGATCATGTCGATCCCCTCCCTGTTCTCTTTTCACTGGCAACTGAAGACATTCTTATTTTGGCAGGCTTCTGAAGTGTGAATTTTACTTATGTGGCATGTGTGTGTACCACATAAACTCGACTATAAGTTGAACTCATGTATAAATTGAGGACAGGTTTTGGGACCAAAATTAAGGATTTTGATATGACCCACGGATAAGTCTAGGGTAAAACTTAGGAGCGTGTAACAAAGGATGTAACAGACAAAGCTTAGGAAAATGATGCCAAAGAAGTTACAAACTTCCAGCAGGCATAACTGTTTGTGTTCACCCTAAAATCTAGATGGATGTGGAGGAGAATTGATGTGGAGGGGACTACGGTAAATGGTGGCTATGTGGTGTGTGGGGGAAGTGGCCAGGTGGAGAAAAGAAAACACACACGGCAAAAAGGATGAAAAGGCAAAGCAAAGAAAATGGCAACTACATTAGCACTGATTATAGCCTTTAACTTTAATGTGATAACTTTTCCCTGATTTTAACCCAGACACAAATGTCTTGTTCAGATTCTTCAAAGCCCGATTCCTTTTGGGTCTACTTAGGGGAAATGCCAAAGAGCTGCTACCATCACCATTTCCCCACCCATACATTCAAAAAGATCAGAAATGGTACTGCGGCAGAGAGAATAGAAGGGGCCAGTGCTGCATGGCTGCTCCTGCTTTCTTTCATTAGACAGGCTGGGAGAAGAGGTAGCAGAAGAAACAATGTTGGTATATGTGGGGAACAGCTGAAGCTGTGTGGAGAAGATATGTCTCTGGGGAAGGAGGAGGAGGAGGATCTGGGGTCAATTCTTGGAAAGAGTCCTTCACCTTGGAGTGGCTCCTGTAGTTAAAATCTCTCCCTTTTCCCATCCAAGCCAATTTCCAGTCCAGCGTATGTGGCCTCTGTAAACCCCCTACACAAGAAAGTCCTTCCTCACCAGGGAGAAAATTCTCCCTTTTCACCTAGTCACCAAGCAGTTGGCTGAACAGTGACCAAAAGGCCTCTTGCCCATACTGGCTTTTGATGGAAGGGCAGCATGGGCAGGAGGCTTCTCCGTTGCTGCTCCCTATGTGAGTGGTTGCAACAACTGAGCATATGCATGAGCAGCAATCAAGAAGCCTCTTTTCTGGATTGGCCTTTGCTTCAAGGCTGGCATAGGTAAGAGGCTTCTCAGTTGCTGCGCATGCAGATGCTCAGTTGCTGCTCCCAGGGTTACTGGTTGCAAAGGGAGCATCTGCCTAGATCTGTCATTCTGAATATGCAGTAGAACAGTATACCTAATATCAAGAAATATGCAGGGGGGGCACTAGGGTTGTTGCCCAAGAGGAAAGGGGGTGATAGCTGGAAATATTTTTGGGGACCACTGGACTAGATGGACCTTTTAATGTATAATGTAACAAGGCAAGTTCTATGATCACAATAT
>NC_056527.1:82325970-82334544 GCF_019175285.1 Sceloporus undulatus | reverse complement strand
CTTGTTTTTTTAAGGTTAATTATGTTTTGTAATTTCAGTGTTACCGTTAGTTGTTTTGAATTCTATTTTTGAGAAAAAGGAAGGATATAATCAATAAGCCACCAGTGGTACTACCTTTCCATGATAGTACATTGTGTGCTCCTGTGGGCAAGGGGCTATTGTGACAGTAATAATGCTGTTGGTGGGATCTTCCATGTCAGACAGGCTTTTGCAGAGGAGCCAGACTAAATGTGCCAAGCATGGGCAGCAGTAGTAGTGACTGGTATGCACCGACGACACTTCAACACTGCAGGGTGCTTGAGGCGCGTTTCAGCATTGCAAAGGAGCTCCAAAATGCCAGCCATGCAAAGTGCCCTTTCTCCTCTTCGCTACGCCTGTTGGGGTGTCTTGGGGCATGAAGCCCCATGGACACCCCTTCCAGCCACAGAGAAGCAGAATTTTACCACTTCTCCGTGGCCTGGAAAAGGCCGGATTGGGGCCTCTGGGCTGTTTGTGAGGCTGCCCTGGCCCCAATCCACACTGTGGAAAGAGGCGGCTGCAGACTGTCCCTTTCTGCAGTCTGTACTGGACCAGCGGGTCTTTTTACCTCGGTGGCTGCGCTTACATAACAATGCGGGGCCCATGTATACAGGGTGCCGCCTTGTTCATCCTCGTCATGTGCGAGAGTTGTGGGCGTGTGGGCACTCTGCCCCCAGCAACACTAGCACGTGACAAGGGAGTCAACAAAGGCCCATCTGTACCAGGCCATAGGTGAAAGATGGACATTAAAGAAAGCTGATAGGAAGAAATCAATTCATTGAAATGTGGATGGGTGAAGTTTTTATGGACTTTTATGGACCGTGGACTGCTAAAAAGATAATGAAAGGGTCCTAGAGCAAATCAAGCCTGAACTTTCCTTAGAAGCCAAGATGACTAACAAGATTGCTTTGGACACACATGAGAAGACATGACCTCTAGAAAAGACAAGAATGCTTGGTAGTTAGAAGCAGTAGGAAAGAGGAAGACCCATTACAGATAATTAAACTATAAATTTGTAACTGTAAACTGTATAGATGGATAAATCAAGGAAGCCACAACCCTGAGCCTGTAAGGTCGAGCAGGCTGTTGATGATAGAGTGGCTTGGAGATCACTCATTTATGGGGCCGCCATAAGTCAAAGTTGAATTGACAGCAGTTACAATGACAACAAATCTAATAAAAAGTGGGAAAGGATAGATTCTCCATTATGTCAACAGTTAAGATGACCCACCTGGAGTAAATGCCATTATTCTAGCATCTCATTATCAGGATATCCCCTCCCTCACTGAACAAAAAATGAACACTAGATTTACCACTATCTGTGTCAGTGGATGGAGTGGATCCTGGACTATCTGAGTGTTAGAGGTGGTTTGCTGGGAGCTCTCAGATTTCAGTCTTGTCAGAATAATTAAATATTTGGGGCTGACCTTCTATCCTGTCTCCTCTCTTTCTCTGTTCAGCACCAAGAACAAAGGATATTTATTTTTTGAGGACTAGGCAGCTTCGTCACTTACCACAAAACTGGAATATTTTTCCTCACAACGAATGATAAAAAAACCTATCTAGGGAAGGAGAAGGAGGGGCAACCCACATAAGGGAGAGTGCTAGAATCCTACTTTCAGGCAGTGCATCCATTCAGATTTGCTCCCTTGCATGGTGCAATCATGGAGATAATGACACTCCTTTTGTTAGCTCCCCCTTTCCATTCCAAAGAGAACACCAGGGACTTACCTGGTCCATGGCGGGTGGTCCAGCAAATAGAGCCTTGTAGGCTGAAGCAGCCACTGACAAGGCTCCCTTCACCAAGCACCACGGAGCTGTTTCCTTGGGTGTGTCTGCAGAGAAGGTTGGAATGAAAAGGTACCAAAGAAATGTCAGAAGATTCTCTCTACAAGACCACTCACTACATTTAGCTTACAATCCTTAATGGGGGGAGGGGTCTTCAGTAATGCTGTGATTAAACACATAACCATGTATTTCTAGACTGCAACGAGAAAAAACAGGACTCGGGACTTAGTGTAAAAACTTAGAACAACACATTCATGTGTTGTTCTAAGGGTATTACAGTAAGTCAGATACTGGTTCATTTAGCCCAGCATAAGCTACTCCAGCTGCTGCATCTTTCTAATCTTGCCCCTGAAGGTGCCAAAGACTAGAATGGGCCTCTGTGTATAGAAGGAACAGCTCCACTAGTGAGTTATAGCCCACACAAAGTCATGGCAGTTAAAGACATCGGTGTGCGTTGGTTTCTTTGGACAATTTAATGTCGTTTTTATGCTTGGGAAAGGAAGAAATTTTACTGGGCATGGAAGCCTCATTTTAAACTATTAAAGTACAGAATGGTAATGTTACTGAAGCAGAACACCTCGTGGTTCTCACCACACCTAAAGGAAGACGTTTCTGGTGGCTTTGTGACCCTAATATCTGTCTTGTCAAGAACCTGATTCCAGTATTCTCTGGACCAAATGAAATTTCTGAAGACTTTTCAAGGGAATTCTCACATATAGCACTGAAGGTAATCCAATCACAGTATAATGAAAGCATGTCATGTCATCATGGACAGAAACATCCTGCAGCTCATGTTTTTCCCAAGATTTCCTCGTTGGATGCTAGAGGTTGAACTGGGATTTCATGTAATGAATATTTCTCTCTACCTTCTCCTTGTCTTTAAAAATAAATACAGTTGGACTTTTGTATCACAGGGACCCATTCTTGACCCTTGGGGGTATGAAAAAACAAGACCTCAAAGAACCAATCCCATCCAGCCTTTGTATTTTATGCATGCTGAATTCTTGTTCTAGTCAGATTATACACCTGCATGGGCATTTCTAATGCATGAGTGGGTGTAACAAGACCCTTTGGGAAAGATGGAAGTGGGATTTCGGGTCATTGCACAAAATAGCTAACACCCAGCGTAGAAATAGGATACTAGTAATAGGCAATCATAATAAAATCCTAGCCGATCCATTTTTATACCTGGAGAATTCTGGGTATGTCTGGCATGACCTTTCATTCCTTGTTGGTTCAGGAATATGTCCTCTCTTGGGGCTTTTGCAGCATAAAAGATAAAGTCCCTTTCATAGCAACTTAGTTCATTTGCCAATGGCACATCTAAAGAAAAATGGGGACATAATAGAATAGAACAGTGCTACTGAAAGTGATGGTCCCTGGACCAGTGCCACTCCATTATCCATTGGCTGCCAGTCCATGAAGAACTTCCAGGAAAGAAAGAAACAGTTGTAGCCAGTAGAAACAAATAGGATACCAGTCCCAGGTAGATTTTTTTTTGGGGGGGGGGGGGTGCTGTTTGCTCACATCAGATGGCCTGAGAAGCAAGCCTAATGTAGCCACAACTGTATGTAGGAACTGACCCTGAAAGAGAGAAGCTGAGATTGCAAGATCCTTACAAGCATCTATGTCCCCAAGCCATCTCTTCTTCTAGGGTAAAGAACATGTCTGAAGGTTATTTCCATTTTTTCAGAGGCCCCCTGCCTATTCTGGCAGAGTGGGTGAAGGAAAAGAGGAAACCTGTGTAGTATGTTTGAACTTTGGAGCTTCTTACCTCAAAAATCAGGATGAAAAGACTCACCACCAGTGGCAGGGGAAGTAAAAATTGTATGTTCCAGAGACCTGCTCAGCTCCAGTTGAGACAGCAATTCAAGTTCTTGGCAGAAAAAGAGGCCATGAATCTACTGTTGCTGTTACCACTATAGAGGCATGCTGCTATTTACTTTGTGTGGCCATTGTGACTTCTGGAAATGGTTACGCAGCCCTGTGAAACCCAAAGCCTCGGCCATCAGTAGTGCTAGTGGCAGAGCCTTTATTTCAGTAGGGAAGAAGCACCCTAGACCTGAGTGATCCCCCTGGTAGGATTGCTAGGTTCTGGGGAAATCTTCTCAGCATGTACAGTAGTTGCTCTTGTTCTGTGGAAGCAGTGCTTGTTTCCTGTCTCTTCTTAGATCATTTCCACATTTCATACCAGGAGTTGTTATCTGATGTTTTCTCTTCCACAAACAACAACTTGATAGTAGGAAAAATGAGCACCTCAGTTCTCCCCCACTCACCCCCCTTTTTTAAAAAGAATAGTGAAACATTAACAGCTCAGTGAAAATATCAGTGATGCAGTTCTATCTATTCAAGCAGGGAAGGAGAGGAAAAGAGGCTAGAAAATATCTAGATCTCACTTGTCCATTTGTTGGAAGCAAGCACTCCAGAAATGTTCTATTGTCACTCCAAAGTTGGCAGAACCATACATGGGAGCTTCTCCACTAGAAAGGTGAAAGTTATTACTAACATGGTCCTATTTGTATAGTAGGTGATAGGATTAACCTGTGTAGCAGTCAACCCTATTCAATATTGCCAGTGGTCAGGAATAATAGGAGTTGTAGTCCCAACAACTTCCAGAGATCCCATTTCCCTGCCAACCAAACCACACTTTTATGTGTGGAAGTGAAAGGTATTGATGGTTTAACCTGAAGGATTTGCAAAGAATCTTAGATATCTACATACAGTGGCCCTTGGTATCCATTGGAGTTTGGTTCCAGGACCAACCTGTGAATATCAAAATCTGTGGATGTTCAAGTCTCATTAAATACAGTGGTATAGTGAAATGGTGTTCCTTATATAAAATAGCAAATTCAATGTTTTTTGTTTTTTTTGGGGGGGGGGGAGGGATTTATATCTTTTGGGAATATTTTCAAACTGTGGATGGTTGAATCCTTGGATAAAAAATCCATGGATATAGAGACCAACTGTAGCTTTTTTATACACTTTACTGCACATATGCATGAAAGCTTCCTTCCTTGGTTTAATACTCTGTCCCTTTTTGTCCTTCAAGGCTCTTCCTGTACACTGAGGCATATGGCCAGCTTCCTAGCCAACCTAAATGAGATGGGCTTCTGTGACCGCACCTTAACCTCGGTTGCTACGGAAACCAACTGTGACATGGCCCAAGTTGTCACAGAATTGCTACAGCTGAGTCACAGTGATTGGTATGGAAACCAGTACTGAACCTTGTTCATCTTGCTCATTAAAAAATGAGCAGCAAGTTGCACCAGCATCATCCTGCTCTTTCTATTCCACCATACCAGAGATGACTGGGTTCTGTTTTTCAGCACAATACAGTTCCCCAGTTGCTCCATTTCCCATAACTCAGACACTAGGATTTTTTTCTTTAACCTTGAACACTGCAGTCTTCAACGGGCATAATGCAAGTCTTTATAGAGAAAAGGTGAAAGTATCTAAAGAAATATGAGTGAGCCTTTCACTAACCCTGTAGCTATTGTTGTTCATGTTGTAAAAGAACCAGAAAACCTGGAAACCATTCCACATGTTTGCCCATCCCATCATCTTGTGCACATGGAAACAGGCAATGGTGGAGGGTTAATCCCAATTCCAAATTCTGTCAACCCATGAAGAAGGTGACCAAGCTGTTTGTTTTCTAGTTTGCTTTAAAACTCTCCTATATATTGTCAGAGCAATAATTTTGTCACCAACTCTACATTGTGTGTCTTGCAGGGCATTGGCACTGCCAATAAAAATGAATTGTATTCTAGCAGGACCCATCAGACCTTTTTAACATGATGTTGTTTGTTGGTTAATTATTGGGAATGAAATAGTGTTAAAAGAACCAAGTTTGGTTAAAATTCACTAGGGGTTTGCCATAAAAAAATACACAAACAAAGATCAGTTGCTCCTATACTATGTAATCTTAGCGCTATTATTAATAGTTATGCTATAAGTATTTGAAGGTCCGGTGGTCAAGACCCACTTGAGTGTTTCAAAGCTTTTTTATAGATGAATTTTTACCACTCAAGTTTCAGAGGGATAGAATATCCATGCAGTATCCGATTCTCCTGCCTAGATATTGGACCAATTTGGGAATTAGAAATAAATGATTTTAATTACTGTGATGTAGTTTGAGTATGTTAATAATGCCTGCCAAAATTCTCATGGCTTGAAGGGGGGTAGGGAGAATTGGGGGAACTGCTGGAGAAGAGATAGCATAAGCAAAGGCTTAATGCCCCCTTCAGTCAAAGAATGTGGGACTCAAAGAGGCATTTCTGTCAAAACAATCTAGATTAAAGGAATTTATCCATCCTTGCAGATTCTCCTTTTCTTACTCAGGTTGTTACTTTTGACTTTTCTAAGTTTATAAAAGAATAAATGTTCTACAAAATATGATGAGGGAGTACACCCAGATTTTTGTGATAATAATGGTGCAAGGCAGAATGCAGAAATTGAGGAAGTGAGAAAAGCTATTTAGAGGGAAATTTAGGGGAATGTACTCATGCAGAATGGCTGCTTAGGGGGGAAACCTTAGAAAAGAGATTCCCAATAGATTATCTTGTTTTGTATGGATTAGCTTTATTGCTACCAGTTCATTCAGAAAACATGTTAGCCTTTGAGAGAAAAGCATTCTTATTACGTTTCATAAAGCTGAAATTTTCTTCTGTTGGCTTTATATATCTTATGAGAGGATGCATGGATGAAATAATTTAAACAGTGCAGATCTTTGTATATTGGTTAAAATAAAACACTTTGAAACAGTTCTTTGGGTGTGAGAAACATTAAATAAAAATAAATTTAAAAAGCCTTATCTTTGTCAAAATGAAATTATTTTTCACATAACTTACTTATAGGTGGAAACCTTTGTATGAGGGAACCTGTATCTTGAAAAAAGCTTCCACTGAAAGCAAATAAATTTCTGTACACATAAAATATGATTGATGCTGGGATTGAAGGCTGTACATTTCTTGCACTTAATGACTGCTTCTTGTAGGAATTTCATTCTCAGAGAACATACTATTCCGTTGAACATACAAAGGCCTCTGCTCACCTGCAACCCACAGGTACTGAGGCTATTACTGGTCTACTAATTGACTGCATTATTTGCACTGCATTGGATGAACTAAGCAAACTGATTCAGCTATTGGGCTGACTAAGCAAAGCAGGACACTTAGGAAAGCAATTCTATAAATGCTAAGAATTGCCTAGCTTAACCAACCACTGAATCCAGCAATCTGCTTAATAGAAAGAGCAAGTATATTGCTTAGAGTAGTCATACATCTCCAAAATTCATGACCAAGTGCAGCCTTGTGATGATTTGTAGGACTGTAACTACTCTCAGCCTTGGGCAGGATAGCCAATGGTGGAGAATGCTGGGTTCCTATCCAACAAAATCCAGAGGTCCACGCTTGCCTAACCCTGCAGCAGAAACTGATGAACAGAATAGAGGTGCTGGTCATCAATTTGCCCCCACTTGTTTACTCTGGCACACCACCACAAAGCAAACAGAAGTTAAGATGGATAAGATTAAGACTAAGATTCACCTAAGATCCAGATATTCAACTTCCTTTGAAAGAGAGGCTTGCTGCTTGACAGTGTTCCTGGTACCATCTCCCTATAATGGAGGGTTGTGAATACTGTATATTCCAGAGTCATTTTCCAGCAACATCTTGTATGCCAGCTGTGCTATTTCCTAGAAAGGAAAGAAGGCATCAAACACATGGCCTCAATTACTGCACTCAGTATTGGGAATCATGGAATCGGATGTGCTTTAGAATATTTTAGGGGTGAGTAAATATAAGTCCTTCTCTTGATTTTCTTTCATAAGGCCAATAAAACACAATACGCCCCAAACACATACACATACATTGCTTGGAGGAAGTTTGGGCTGCATCCACACTGCGAGAAATCATCTTGGTTTGACACCACTTGAACTGCCAGAGCAGAGCTCTGGTGCTGCAACAAACTACACTTCCAAGAATTCCATAGCATGGATTAAAGTTGGAAGGAAAACCTGCAGCGCTGCTGCTACAAACACTGTAATTGTATGGTGTCTTACATTTGGAGGATCTGTGTGTATGCTATGACAATGAAAGCGGGTGAGCAGCTGTGTGTGATGATGTTTTAGTGCAAATGGCTGCTTTCATTGTGGAATGGTTCCAAGGGTATGCTTTCCACTCCTGTTCTAAAGGTATGACTTTTAAGTGAGATTTCAGCAGTAACAAATGAACAGTAATGTGTCATCTGTAACAAATTGAAGTGTTGATATCTGGACCTTGAATGAGTTGCAATTCCAAAGCCATGTAGTAAGTGGGAATGAAGTTACTTTGCTGTAACAGGTCATGTAGTTACTTTTAATTTAAGGGACATTTTAAGAGACAGATTGACATGAATTTTCAGCTTCATGCCATTCTGTATCAAAACTATTTCCACCCATGAAGTAATAAGTAAACTTGCAATGCAACAAGTGCACATTTCTCAATCAGCAACAAAATGCTTTTTGACCACCGTAACTGGTGAACAGAACCAAATTCACTTTTGAAAAGTAGTTGTCCGAGCTCTTAAGTGGTTTGGTCATGGGGAACCAGTAAAATCACGGCGGACACTAGAGGAAAGCCTTCTGTAGCCTGGTGTCCTTGAACAAATATGCTGATACCAGATAATATGAAGAGTCCAATATATCAGAAAAGCATTAGCCCTAATACTTTTGCTGCTTCAGAGAGAACAGCAAATTACATTCCTCGCTCCATCATAGTCCCCAAGCAACAG
>NC_056527.1:82305305-82325945 GCF_019175285.1 Sceloporus undulatus | reverse complement strand
TAATAATGCTGTTGGTGGGATCTTCCATGTCAGACAGGCTTTTGCAGAGGAGCCAGACTAAATGTGCCAAGCAGCTATTGGGCAGTTGTAGTAGTGACTGGTATGCACCTGACGACACTTCAACACTGCAGGGTGCTTGAGGCGCTGTTTCAGCATTGCAGAAAGGAGCTCCAAAATGCCAGCCATGCAAAGTGGCCCCTTTCTCCTCTTCGCTACGCCTGTTGGGGTGTCTTGGGGCATGAAGCCCCATGGACACCCCTTTCCAGGCCACAGAGAAGCAGAATTTTACCACTTCTCCGTGGCCTGGAAAAGCGCCGGATTCGGGCCTCTGGGCTGTTGGTGAGGCTGCCCTGGCCCCAATCCACTGTGGAAAGAGGCGGCTGCAGACTGTCCCTTTTCTGCAGTCTGTACTGGACCAGCGGGTTCTTTTTACCCTGCGGTGGCTGCGCTTACATAACAATGCGGGCCCCATGTATACAGGGTGCCGCCATTGTTACATCCTCGTCATGTGCGAGAGTTGTGGGGCGTGTGGGCACTGCCCCCAGGCAACACTAGCACGTGACAAGGGAGTCACAAAAGGCCCATCTGTACCAGGCCATAGTTGTGAAAGATGGACATTAAAGAAAGCTGATAGGAAGAAATCAATTCATTTGAAATGTGGTGATGGAGTGAAGTTTTATGGACTTTTATGGACCGTGGACTGCTAAAAAGATAAATGAAAGGGTCCTAGAGCAAATCAAGCCTGAACTTTCCTTAGAAGCCAAGATGACTAAACAAGATTGCTTTGGACACATCATGAGAAGACATGACTCTCTAGAAAAGACAAGAATGCTTGGTAAGGTAGAAAGCAGTAGGAAAAGAGGAAGACCACATTACAGATAATTGAACTATAAATTTGTAACTGTAAACTGTATAGATGGATAAATCAAGGAAGCCACAACCCTGAGCCTGTAAGGTCTGAGCAGGGCTGTTGATGATAGGGTGGCTTGGAGATCACTCATTTATGGGGCCGCCATAAGTCAAAGTTGAATTGACAGCAGTTAACAATGACAACAAATCTAATAAAATAGTGGGAAAGGAATAGGTTCTCCATTATGTCAAGCAGTTAAGATGACCCACCTGGAGTATAATGCCATTATTCTAGCATCTCATTATCAGGATATCCCCTCCCTCACTGAACAAAAAATGAACACTAGATTTACTACTATCTGTGTCAGTGGATGGAGTGGATCCTGGACTATCTGAGTGTTAGAGGTGGTTTGCTGGGAGCTCTCAAGATTTCCAGTTCTTGTCAGAATAATTAAATATATTGGGGCAGACCTTCTATCCTGTCTCCTCTCTTTCTCTGTTCAGCACCAAGAACAAAGGATTATTTATTTTTTGAGGACTAGGCAGCTCTGTCACTTACCAAAACTGAATAGATTTTCCTCACAACAGAATGATAAAAAAATCTATCTAGGGAAGGAGAAGGAGGGGCAACCCACATAAGGGTAGAGTGCTAGAATCCTACTTTCAGGACAGTGCATCCAATTTCAGATTTGCTCCCCTTGCCTGGTGCAATCATGGAGAATAATGACACTCCTGTTGTTAAGCTCCCCCTTTTCCATTCCAAAGAGAAACACAGGGACTTACCTGGTCCATGGCGGGTGGTCCAGCAAATAGAGCCTTGTAGGCTGAAGCAGCCACTGACAAGGCTCCCTTCACCAAGCCACCAGCGAGGCTGTTTCCTTGGGTGTGTCTGCAGAGAAGGTTGGAATGAAAAGGTACCAAAGAAATGTCAGAAGATTCTCTCTACAAGACCACTCACTACATTTAGCTTACAATCCTTTTAATGGGGGGAGGGGTCTTCAGTAATGCATGATTAAAACTACCATAACCATGTATTTTCTAGACTGCAACGAGAAAAACAGGACTCTGTGACTTAGTGTAATACACTTAGAACAACACATTCATGTGTTGTTCTAAGTGTATTACAGTAAGTCAGACTACTGGTTCATTTAGCCCAGCATAAGCTACTCCAGCTGCTGTCATCTTTCTAATCTTGCCCCTGAAGGTGCCAAAGACTAGAACTGGGCCTCTGTGTATAGAAGGAATCAGCTCCACTAGTGAGTTATAGCCCCACACAAAGTCATGGCAGTTAAAGCCATCTGTGTGCGTTGGTTTCTTTGGACAATTTAATGTCTGTTTTTATTTGCTTGGGAAAGGGAAGAAATTTTACTGGGCATGGAAGCCTCACTTTTAACTATTTAAAGTACAGAATATGGTAATGTTACTGAAGCAGAACACCTCTGGTTCTCACCAGCACCTAAAAGGAAGACTGTTTCTGGTGGCTTTGTGACCCTAATACCTAGTTCTTGTCAAGAACCTGATTCCAGTATTCTCTGGACCAAATGAAATTTCTGAAGACTTTTCAAGGGTAATTCTCACATATAGCACATGAAGGTAATCCAATCACAGTATAATGAAAGCAAGTGTCATGTCATCATGGACAGAAACATCCTGGCAGCTCATGTTTTTCCCAAGATTTCCTCTGTTGGATGCTAGAGGTTGAACTGGGATTTCATGTAATGAAAGTGTTTCTCTTAACCTTCTCCTTGTCTTTAAAAATAAAATACAGTTGGACTTTTGTATCCACAGGGACCCATTCTTGACCCCTTGGGGGTATGAAAAAACACAGGACCTCAAAGAAACCAATCCCATCCCAAGCCTTTGATATTTTATGCATGCTGAATTCTTGTTCTAGATCAGATTATACACCTGCATGGTGCAATTTCTAATGCATGCAGGGTGTAAGACTAAACAGCCTTTGGGAAAGATGGAAGTGGGATATTTGGCGTCCATTGCCAACAAAATTAGGCTAACACCCTAGCTGAGAATAGGATACTAGTCAATAGCCAATCATAATAAAATCCTAGCCAGATCCCATTTTATTACCTGGAGATTCTGGGTATGTCTGCATGACCTTTTCATTCCTTGTTGGTTCAGGAATATGTCCTCCTGGCCTCTGAAGTACACAACACCCAGAGCATGAGAGCGGAACAGAACAGAAAGAAGACCAGCCTAATTGTTTACTGCAAAAAGTTCAAGAGCAGTAGCATTATCCTTCCTGAATCTACAGAATTCACTGCTCTTACGTAATAGTGTGTGTTTGTATACATGTTATATTTGCACAACCTGGCTTGAATTTCTGAAATTAAGAAGCCTATACAATGAATGCTCTTTTGTCATTAACAACTCCTAACCACCTACAACCCATAAAATTATAGTATGGTACCTTCTCCCATTTCATCAAGAATCAAAGGAGTTTCTTCTCTATTGCTTGCTTGGGTATTGATATTTTGTGAAAGTGCCAGAAATCTGTTATAAAACAAAGTAGACATTTGTGAAGACATAAGACCGAAGGGAAAAAATACTACAACTATTCTTACAACAACATAAACTTTATGGATAGAACTGGGAGGTCACTCAGTCAATCTCAACATATAAATCTACACCGCTTCAGAAATTCAAGTTAATTCCTCTTGCAACAATGGGTCACCTGGCTTTCCTCCCAGTTTGGATGTAATTTTTGTAGTAATGTTTTAACTTTTTATATTGTAATTTAATTTGTATTGTAAATGCTATTTTAACTGTTTTTAACACTTGTAAGCCGCCTTGATCATTTTTTTGGAAAGGCGGGGTATAAATAAAATTTATTATTATTATTATTATTAATTTTTTTTCTGGGCCCAATAATGAAGCTCAGTAGCCCCCCTCTGTCTACTCTTTGCTGTCACCTGCAGTCCTAACACAGTTCCTTTTTGCTCCACTTGATACCTTGTAGGCTGTGGTTCCACAATCTGAGGGGTCAGTGGCACTTCATCCAGGGTCTGAGAAGTGGTCAGTATATCATTGATGCTCTGTACTGGCAACTGGCTCTCTCCTTCAGGATTTGCTGGAGCCTCTGCTGTTTTCTCCACGCTTGGCTGAGAGAGAGCAGAACTGTACATGGAGTCACCCAGAGGACGGCTGGTATCAAAGCATTCTGGGAGTATTATAATGTAATCCTCAGAGGAGGTAGAAGATGCTTGGCTACAGACTTCATCCTTGGCATCATCTTCAGCCTCTCCATCCCTTGACTCCTCACCATCATGCATTGACAGTTTCTCTAGCAGAAAACAGAAAACAATGTTTCACTACAAAATTATTCTGTTCCCTTTCACTGGGCCTTTTATTGGTTTCTCTTGGGTATGTTTGTTCATCGAAGAACACGATCATTCCACCAGTAGCCCTCTCATATGGTTGGAAAGCACCAAAAGAGATTGCATCCAATTCTCTTATATACTGTCTGCTTTCTAAAATCAACCCACATACTCCAGAATAGCACACCACAAACAGAAACTGGGAGTACTAAAGTGGAAGATCTCAATCTCTGTTTCTAAAAGAGGATTCACCATCCCATTATCACACTTTTCTTTCACTTGTTCCAATTTGAATTTGCCTAGATATTTGAATGCATCAACCTGTTCCAACTTTATTATTCCCCATAAATCAAGGAAGTCTAACTTTTCACTGTGTAAATATCAGCACATTGGCCTTTGAGCAATTAATTGTAAAAGACTGCTATTACAGTTATCCACTGTGGATTTACTGTTATCATGTAGGGATCTGCTGTCAGTCCTGCCATACATCAGAGCCACTTTATATTCTTCAGTTATGGCTTCTCTTAAGAGAAGCAAACTCCAGCCACTTCATTTTACCAAACTCTAGTTCTTTGACTATCTCCATGCCTTGATTGGTAGACTCTGGCTCTTCTGGTGTAGAAACAGGATTGATGGTGTCCTTGGCTTTGGTGCTATAGTGAATGGTATCTTGAAGGGCTTGCAGAGAACCTAAATCAGGAAAAATGCAGGGGATCAGAACAAAATGACACAAGCTTCGGCTGCAGGCACAATGTTGTCAGTAGGATAACGTAAAGTACTCACCCTGTAAAGACTTCTTCCTTTGTGGGGGCCTGTGGTCAGGTGCAGCATCCAAGGTGAGAGAGCGAATGACTGTTTCGCAAACAAACTGGCTCCCACTCATGTCTTCTTCTGCTTCCTCTTGATTTGCTGAGTTTTCGGTCTTTCCCTTCCCCACCTGAGCGTCTGTTGGACAAGAGCAGTTGTTACTAGCTTCGGAAGTCATATAGATAAGAAATAGGACCTCCATAGAGGCTGGAGGAATGTATCCCTGACTCTCCAGGGATGGATTCTTACTTTCATTCCCCTTTGGGCAATAGGTCCATTGATTTCACTGACTTATAATACATTCACATGTTATTTATTCTTTTGCTTCCAAGTTTGTTAAGCATGGCAATGTTTGCCCCTTTCCTCAGTGCCAAGTAGATCAGGTGGTTAAATGCAACTAGATCTGAGAGGAGAGTGAGAACAGAAGTGATGGCTGAAGATACTGCAAAGACAGTGATGACTCCCTAAATCAAGGGAAGGGCCATTTCCCTAACTAGTTCTCACAGTGAAAGGGAGGCACTCTCCCCATGTTAAAGTTTTCAAGCTCCCCAAATGTATTTTATAACCTTAACCTTCTCAATTATCAGTAATACCTCTTCCCATGTGCTGATTCAGGAGAAAAGGGTGGAAGAAAACAGACTTTCTAAAGCAAGGGTGGGAATCATGCAGTCCTCCAGATGTTTTTGAATTGCAACTCCAAGTATTCCTCACCAATGGCTATACTGATGAGACTTGAAGTCTAACAACACCTGGGGGAGGGGGCTGTTCAATTCCTATCCCTGTGCTAGTGTTAGACTATATAAAAAGCAATCAAAATGCTAAATTGGCATGATTTACTAAGGTTGCTAAAGTTCACTATTCTTCTCTAGTTTACTTTGCCAGAGTACAGGCAGCCTAGGATTATGTCATTAAAAGTATCAGACTATTTTCCAGGTTCTAGAGTAGACCCTCTGGCGCAAAGTTAGTTTCCAGAACAAAAAGCCAACTAAGACATCTGGTCATTTTACTGATACTGGACAGTGATGGTTTTGGGCCAATAGTCAAGCCCAAAGAAATGGAGGATCCTTTAAGACCTGCTCAATGCTTTTCACTGCTTACCAGGCAATGGCTGACAAGTACTTTCTTCCTTCTCTTCCTGCTTTTGGTCCAGACTGGTGTTGTCCAGTGGGGAGCTGTCATGGGGCAGGACTGACATATCTGGACTTGTGTCTGAATGGCCAGGCAAAAGGTGATGCCACAAGGAAGAATAACAACCTCCTCTTAAAAGTAACAAAAACTATTTTGTGTGTATGGATGTTTCTAGGAAATTTGTTTGTAAAAGGTGGTGGAAGAGGTAGAGATTTGGATCTGCCTGGAAACAGCTGAGTGGTCACCATCATTCAAACAGCTTCCACTCTGGAAGAAAGAGAGCAAGCAAAGTGCCTAAGCCAAACAGATACTGGCTTAGAGGATATCCTGTTTTATTTGTGTCTTCATACCAAACTAAATACATGTAACTTTTGAGGAACTATTCCAGCATAATGTAATGCCCAAACCATCTGTGGTATCTCTTGTTTGGGAGTAGTTCAAGGATGCTCAAAGGCAGTCCTCTAGGATATTTAAATGTCTTATTTCTCCTATTTACACAGATCTTTTAATGGTTCTCGGATTGTTCTGATTTCTTTATTTGTATAGTCTTTTTGACTGCTGTCTTTGTAAAGAAATATATCACCATACAGTTTGGTTTGCATTGTTTCAATTATTAGGAAAATCCTGATTCTAAATCTAACACTCAATTGCTTCATTATTACTACTTAATGTTGTATTGGTTTGGGAAACAGAGGGCAGAGTTGCCAAGGAGACCCAAGGATATCCTGAAAGTTCTGGATGTCCTTGGGTCTCCCTGATGACCTTCGGTAGGTCTGGCTCCTTCTGTCCCTCCCAACTAGGCCAGTAATTTGCCTTCTCACTGCTTGCAAGAGGACAGAACACACACAGAAATACAAGGACCAGCAGCAGGCACAGAAGACTCAAGGGACTGGCCACAGTTCCTCTATAGGAATGTAAGCTTGGCAGGTGTTCAGTGATGTCAGTCCCAACATGGGCCCCAGACAAACTGCTAGACATGCACCTCTCGGGTAACGGAGACTGTACCCATCATAATGTATCAATCCCAGTCAAAAGCTTTCTGAAGAGACAAAATGCTTACCAACAGGAGTGTTGCGAGGGACCTGCTCCAGTTCTTGAACTATGTTAATGTCCAGCAATTCAAAGGAGAGTAAGTCCTAATGAAAGGAAATAAGAGAAAAGAGCAAAGTAAAAAAGAAAGAAAAAACAGCCATAAAATAAATGCCCCAATCCTAACTTGTACTGATATTTCACCTGAGCCGTGAGAAGGTCGACTGAAGGGATGTAGAACTCTCTAGCACTCAGGATGCTCTTTATATTTGGGGGAGCAGCCCGGCTGACCAAACCTCCCTGCATGGCACTATCAACAGCCTGCAGAGCTTCTGCCTTGAACTTTGAGAGTCTTTCCTGCAGGGAACAAGATTAATACTAAAAGGAGCACAGAGACATCTATTGAGGTAACTACTTCCACCCTAACTTGTCACACGCAAGCACCCCATTTTATTCCCTTTTTATACTATACCACTAACTTTATCATTGAGTTCTGTTGTTCTAGGTGTCTGTCAGAAAAAAATGTGGGGAGTGTAGAAGATGAAGAGTCTAGAATTTCTATTTGTCTCCTGTTGGGATGAGAGTTTGATGGAATAATAGGTCCTGCATACCCTAGGTTGGCTATTATATTGTAGATTGCAAAATAAGCTTTCAGAATCCTGTTCTTTGAATAAGTGCTCTTAAAAACCAGGATAATGTACATTTTTTTTCCCTGAGAACAAGAGACAACTTCTATACTAATTCCATTGGATCTATGCTCCATCAAGGAACACAGGGAATTGCCTCATACAGTAAAGCCACTGGTTCATCTACATATCTTAATATTGTCATGATCAGTCTTCACCAAATCAAAACCTCCAGGTTACTACAACATCCCCCATCTCCAGAATACATTCAAAGTCCATATGTGTTGCAGATGAAAACAGATTTAGTCTAATATATCTGGAATGCACTTACACTGGGATGTGTGGCTTATACTGATTGGCAAGAGGTCTCTGGGGTGGAGTCGGATGACAACTGTATGGCCCTGAACATGATGAACTACAGGTCTCAGCAGCTCATGCCAGCACTGCCAAATGGTGAGGAATGTTGGGATTTGTAGTTGAACAATATTTGGAGGGCCATGCAATTCCCAACCCTGCTCTAGTTTCAAACTGGAGTTTTCTTCTCTCTTTCTTAGCCTTATTGGTGCAAGTCTTAAAATTAGGACCTTACAAATACAATGCATAGGTTCTACTAATGAGCTATGGCCCTTCTCACTGAGGGAAATGCTACTACTGTAATATGATTTCCAATTCTGCTTGTCCAGAAAAATATCCAGTAAACTTTATGGTTCTTCAATAAATCCTGAAGGTATCTTAGGTTATCTTATCATCAGAAAATGAGGAATAGAACTACATATGTATGTCAAATTGCTTATTAGTTAATGAAAAGATTATCTTTGTCTAAATATTTTTCTCTATTTTGGAACACAGAGTACTATATAAACCACCTAACATATATACCTATGTTTTTTTGGTCTGAAAACTGCTTGCCACTATTAACGAAGCCAAACAACAGGCTGGCTAAAGAAAGACATGTATATTAAATCTTATGATGCAGTGCCAAATAGCCCAAGCTGTACCATACATTAGTATTATTGCAAATACAGGCAACCTATACAAGTAACTCAGTCGGAAGGCCAGGCCCCGGGGGGGGGGGGGGAGGGGAGAGACCAAGCAATTGAGGTCATGAAGTTAAATCCTCATAGCTGAAAGAATGTGAAAAGCATATGCAGCAAGTTGAGGCATGGGGGCCTGAGGGAAGAAGGGGTATAAAAGGAGGCAGAGGAGGGTAGATGAAGAAAGAAGGGCTGGTGAGGAGACTTACATAGCTCAGGGACATGAGGATCTCACCTCTTCCTTACAAAGGGATCTGCCCTTCTGGCAGAAAGTAGATACCAGTTTGCAATTCTCTGAGCAGTCAGTGCTGGAGGAAAAGGTGTCTACAACAATGCTACACCAGACCCGGGGCCCAAATTGCTCCCCTCTGTGAGATAACCGCCAATGAGATGTGTAGGTTCCTTCCACAGCTGGGGTCATAAATTCCACTGAGACAACCCCCACTTGCCCCGGCAGCAAGTAGGGTACACCTACATCCTTCTTCTCTGAAGATAGCAGCGTTAAGTTCCCCCACATGAATTTTAGCTGAAGGATGGAGACAAAGGACAAAACAGAAAGCCATTCCAGATACTGCAATGTTTCACAGTTAACTTTTTTCATGAACAAATTAGCCTAGACAGGTGAAAGATCCAAGTTCAAACGCCCATTCAGGTCTGAGCTTCACTGGTTGGGTTTGGACACTGTCCTACATAACCTAAGGAGAGACTACTGTGAAGATACCAGAATCCTATAAAGATTTGGGCTGCTTACTAAGTCCAAATAACCTTGAGTCATTTGATGCAAAATTCTTGGACTGAGGGAAGGAAGAAACTGGTCCTCTTTAAAGGAATAAATTAAGGGCTAACAGATCAAGGAAGCAGTTCACTCATTGTTTGAATTAACACATGAAATATTGGGCATTAGCTATCTTTTAAAACAGGGACAGGAAACCTTAAGCTATGGGAGTTCCCCATTCAGTATTCTTCTTTCATGATTTCTCAGAAAAATGGTGTTTGAATACCTTGTACATCTTAAATACATCAAATACTCTGCATGGACTCATCTGTGCTTTACAGGCTGAAAAGTTGTAGTGTTGGGGTTTACTCCTGAAAATACACAGAATTGAGCTGTGCTTTAAATACATGCTGATCAGGTGCCTAAACTGATAAGAATTACATGGAGTGTTGACCCCTGCTATGGCCCTGCCTGATCTGTCCTTAGACCAGCCCACCACTGTGACTTGGTCTCTTGACAGCTCTTCAAACTGGAATTCAGTCTCTGGGCAGATAAAGTTGAAACATGTCCAGACACAGTAATTGTGTGTTGTGAACTGGGGTTAGAAAGTAGAAAAATGAATTTGGTAGATCCATCCTTGCCCTCCCCACCTTGCACAAAAATGCCCTCTCAATAATTCTGTACTGTTATCGTAAATTAATCCTCCACCTTCCCATTTGTTCAGCAGCAAGAGAAAGCAGCTACGGATAATTTCTGCCTTGTGCTTTAGCAGTTTGGACAGGGCCCCATATCAGCTGTGCCTGGCTGAGAATCAAAACCAAGTTTGTACCCCAATAAGCAAATTACATGATGGGAACAACACCAGCACTCAGTCATAAAAAATGTGAAATAAGAATAGAGTATTGCTGGACTTGTGCAGAACAACTTTCTCTCTCATCAGTGAGTACATATTTACATATCTGGGCAGAAAATGTAGCTGGGGGAAGAGAGTGCACTAACAGGGATTGACCAGCAGAAGGCTGTAGCATGCCTCTGTACAGATTAAGCACTGCAACACACCTTGGTGTCAGAGTTCCACTCCATGTTGCCAGTGTTCCTCATGCGCCAATGTTTGATGAAGGATGTCCTTGGCTGGAGGCGAGTTCCATCTGGCAGATTCTCATCCACAAAGGCAGCACTCAGAGTAGGGACAATGACAGGACAACCCTGAAGGGGACTGCAAAGAAGAGGAGGACCTCTGATGTTACCCAACTGACATTAGGTGCAGGAAAGTTCATTCCCTCCCATTAAGTGAGGCATATTTAAACTAATCTAAGGTTAAGAACAGGTCTGCACTACAAATCATTATGGCTTCCCCTAAATAAAGTACCCTGGAAATGGCAGACAAAGAAGGACACAGAGATTTTGAGTAAAGAATCTTTGGTATCCTCAAGTGATCCTTCTTAGGGCTCCAGGAGAGGGAGTAACAGCAAACCCAAGGACCCGAAGTGAAGCAGAAGGTCAGACCCTATTCCATAGTCTGACTAAGGCAGAGCATATTTCAAAGAGTCCAGAATCCACCAAAATTCAAACCTGGGGTGGCAGCTGCTTCCCTCCCCCCCTGTCCCTTGGTCCAGTCCCAAGACTGCTTACACAAGTGTGCTGGACTGCAGGTTCTCAGTCTTGGTAGCTGTCAAACTGGTGTTGTCCAGAGCATGGGCAGAGTTCCAGAGGTGGATCTTCCGATGCAACTTCAGCTGCTTTTTGAGTTCCCGTACTTCAGCTTTGCGCTGCTTCTTCTCTGCTCGCAAACGCTGCTTCTCAGCCTTTAGGAAACGCTTATCCATCTGTTTCTGGAGCCTACAGAAATCAAAAGAAAAAATAAATTCTGCTTCAACAGCTGGATTTGTGACAAAGATTCATCTCTAGGATCAGAAGCGTTGTATTAGTGAAACTATTCATACACCTATTGTGTATTCTTGTTTACCAGGACATGCAAGTCTTAAAACTGGACGTAATGAGTGGTGAGTTTTGCTTAATATCATTCCTAATGTCTCTTGGGGATCCCATCTGTCAACTGGCAGCACACACTAATCCAGGAGATAGCAACCTCTGGCTCAAAGGCCTTAGGCACTGCAATCTGGCCTACCAGAGACTCTCTGGCCTGATACAGACAGCCAAAATAAAGCTGCTTCGAGTCACTTTGGAGGTATGGTGTTTCAATGATGCATGCGTCCTAAGAGTCTGGAAGCTTCACCAAAGCTGCACTCCAGTCCTTAGGAGTGGAGCATGGCTTCGGTGTGGCTTCTGGACTCTTAGGACACGTGCATCATTGAAACACCATACCTCCAAAGTGTCTGTATAGGGCCTCTGTTCCCTCTGCAAAGCTCCTTACGTCCATGATTATGACAACCCCTCCCTTCCATGCTATTATTAAGGGAGAGGGAGTTCCTGGGTGTGCAGGGGAACACTTCCTGTTATTTCCAGTCTTAGGCAGTGGAGAGACTCTGGCTGAGAAAGTTTGACTTCATTCCTTGTTCATCTTCTTTGTTTTGTTTCCTGATCACTTTCCTTGCAAAGGGAAGGGGAGGGATAATAAAGCCAGAGCCCTGCCTACATGGGGGTTCTGGTAGTCCAGCTAGTGCTTCAGGTAGGGACTTTGTGATGTTAGGAGCATGACCATGCCACCAGTGTCACTTGATGAGCAAATAAACTTGAGATGTCTCATCTAAATGCGCTTCTGAGCAGAAGGATGGGCATATGGTCTGGCTTCCCAACCCAGTTACTCATCTCTCTTCTACATAGCAGACCGCTGGATGTGTGACTAGTTCAGATGTCTCAAGTTTTTGTCTCAGCTTGCCCTGCCCTAAACCATCAAAGCTAGAAAACATGTAATGCATTATTTGGAGAAAAACAATTTTGATCTGCTCTGCTTACAGGAAACCATGATGAGGGATGGAGATTTAAAATATTTAAGGAATAATAAGTTGGGAACTTTATTTTGTGCAACGGTCAATACAAGGAAGAGAGGTGTTGCAATATTGGCAATCCAAATAATTAAAGGACTATGGCTCTAGTGACCAATGTTTGAATCCTAGCTCAGCCATATAAAACCACTGTGTGGGCCTGGGGAAGTAAAAACACTCTCTTAGCCTCAGAAGATGGAATGGCAACTTTGCCTCTGAAGAAACTGGCCAACATCTAGACACATGCTGTCAAATGATGTGGCCAAATTAACATAAGCACATAAGAAAAAAAGTTGTGTGGAAGCAGGCCAAAGGCTCACTGTCCAACTTTCTGTTCCCACAGTGATGCTAATAGGAAGCCCACAAGCAGGACATGAGCACAACAGCATCATCCCACTCATATTTTCCACCAAGAAATATTCAGAGCTCTACTACCTCCAGTAATGGAGACCTTAGGTGCCCAATAAGTCGGAAATAACTTGAAGGCACACAACAAAGGGGGGTGGATCAGAATAGCAATGTAAAAAAAAACCCTTGGTGTGAAGAAAGTGGATACTTGCTATAATAATTACAATTTTTATACTACAAAATACTAGAATTTGGGGTCATCCCATGAAACTGAGTAGTGGGAGATTTGGGACAGATAAAAGGTATTTCACACAGTACATAAACTATGGAACCTGATATCAAAAGATGTGGTGATGGCCATCAACCAAATGTTTTTTAAAAGGAATTCGGCAATTCGTGGTGCCAAGTCTATCAGTAGCTACTAGCAATGATAGCTGTACATTATCTCCAGTATTGGAGGCAACAGAGCTCTGAATATTGGTTGGTGGGAAATATGAGTGGGATGATGCTGTTGTGCTCATGTCCTACTTGTGGGAACAGAAAGTTGGACAGTGAGCCTTTGGCCTGATTCCACACAATCGTTTTTCTCATGTTCTTATGTTAATTTGGCCACATCATTTGACAGCATGTGTCTAGATACAGTTGGCCTTTCACATCCACAGATTTTTTATTCACAGATTTAAACATCCACTGATTGAAAATGTTTATTTAATTATTTCATTTATATGCCACCTTACTCCCCAAAGGGACCCAAGGCAGCTCACAAATTAAAAAAAAAAAAAAAACCCCATAAAATAGAATCATCGAATAAATTTAAAACAGTTAAAACCCTCTAAAAACAATATAAAATTACATACATATGCAGAAGCTAAGGTTGATTCCACTACCTTTAAATTGGACTGTGAGTTGGTTTGAACCAGTTCAAACGACCCTGGTTCCCACTTAATTGAATGCTGGGTGATTCTGAGAAGGGGGCTATGTGTTGACCCATTTAACCGGTCTTTTTTATACTAATTTTTTCCGCTTCTTTTTTGAGAATCAAATCTGCGCAAGGAGAAACACATGTGTGATTGGCCAAAGGATAAACTAAGCAAGATGTGTGCTGTACCTGACTTGCTCCAGAGTGGCGAGACGAGGTGAGAACTGCCCAAGGTTATACGATTCTGAGATACCAGGACAGGCCTTCGCAGCTTCCAAAGCACATGATTAGGATCATGGCATATACTCCTGCTTCACACAGTTGCAGATGCTATAGGATGGGCACATTACTGTAAAGAGAGGAGGGTAAGTATTTGGTTACTGAATAGTTGTTTCAATCATTCCCAACTAATGTTTAAATTATCTGTACAAAAATGCAATGACTTATCAAAAGCCACAGAAAATAAAAGTAATGTTTCTCTCCTTAGTACAGAGCTGGGGTAAGCAACTGGGAGCCATTTTGCCACTCTAAGAACCCCACTATTGGACTGCAGACTAAGCAGTGAAATCAGTAGCAAATCATGAAGGACAACCCCAGATGTTGGGGGGGGGGGGGAGGGGGAAGGGACGATCCTTAATTGACAACTAACTTGACGCAACACAACAAGGCAATATATGGTGTTGCTGAACAACACTCTCCATCTCTGAGAGTCAATCAAACCCGGTTTGATTTTTCAACGGCACTTCTGTTTCTGAAATAGGCAAACCATTTGGAAGAGATCGACCAGAGCAAATGATTAGAAGAGATATGCCCACCATTTGCTAGTAAAGTTTGATCTGAATGACTTCTCTTTTTTCCTTGTTACAAGGAAGGTAGACAGTTAAAAATAGGATTTATTTTCTTTTGCTAAAGAAATACAGGTGTTGTTAAGAAGAGCACTTGATGGTCACTTGAGTTATTTCCCACCCAACCTGTTTGTCCTTGCCCCAGTTTGTTCTGGGCTTCCAGATTCATTCCTATTCTCATCGTGTTCCAAAGTAATAAAGACCTTTTCTTTCTGTCATACCTACAGCCTGACATTATGGAACAAGGACAGCCACAAAACCTCACACTCCAACCACTTCTGTCTTTCCTTACCTGCACTGGTATCGAATACCACAACAATAGAGGTCTGACAGTTTGCCCTGCAGGAGAGGAGCCAATCAAAGGGATTGCTTTGCACTGGAGGGCTCACAGTGTGTCCTGGTGTTTGAGCTGCTCAAGGAGCTGGGGAGCTGGTTAGAGAAGAGACTGCTTCTCACTCAGCTTCTGTTCACGTCATTTCAACAGTCTCTAGAACCACTTGTTCCCGGAACTAGAAGATTGGTGGTAGAGGAGAGAAGAGTTTGCCTACTGAGTGATATCCCAAAGCACTGCTCCAAAAGTCAATCACTTACCATGCTGGGTTCCACATTCCCACAGAATTTGTATATACAGTCAGCCACATACTGAAACAACCAGAAGCAGCTCATGAGAACACAAACATGGTCAACACTTGTGCGCACCAACACCACTGCTGATAGAATCCAGGATATAACATTTATACGCCTTTCAAGTACCTTACAAACAACAGAAGTTATTCTCTTCCCCCCCTTCTACCCGATCTTTCTTCCCCCCCTGCGCTGCCTTAGCTCGTTTCTCCCCCCTTTTTTCAATCCCCGTTCCCCATTTTTTTTCCTTTATTTTTTCCTCTCCCGAATTTTTCCTTCTTTTTATCCTTGTCCCTTTACATTTATCCCTTTCTCCCCCAAGCATTTCCCTGTTCCCCATTCCCTCACCTCTAATTCCACTGCTCTAATGTCAGCCTATATCAAGTGTATTTATCCAGTTTGCATTTTATATGGTTCTGGTATCATATTAAAATTGTGTATGTGAAACTTCCTTCTACAATGTGGAGCCACAAGTAGACGAAAGCGTCAAGTTATTCTCACCACTGAGTCACTATTAGCCCTGTCAGTGACCCATGCCTCAAAATTGTAAGAATAATTGCTGAAGTACTTACCTTTCTCACAGTAGCTTGTGAACCCTCAGTGGGGCTTCACTGGATGGTGCCCACTCTAGACAAGATTCTAAACAAAAACAGAAATAATAAATGCAGTTGCATAACTTATGTATTACTATAGTCTTTTAGCTGGAATTGAACAGGCACAGGAAATTATTTCCTGACTTCCTTGGACGCCATTCATTGATTCAACCTGAACAAGAGTAGCAAACGAGACATGGTCAGTCTTCATTCGTTGGCCACTTTCCTTACAAAACAAACTGGGGTCTGGCTTCCTGCTAAAAACAGAATCTCATCCATCCTTTTTGACCAGAGCAGAATATAAATTAGCTTTGTGTATTTGTGGATGATGGAGTATTTGAATTTGTTGCACATATTGTGAAGAAAGAGTTTAATGGCATGTTTGAGACTAGCAAAGTATTTCCGGCATAATGATTTTTGTAACTTCGTTCCACTTCATACATATAAGCATGTGATTAGGTGGCTTCCTCATGAATCATTTATGTATATAAATGTATTAATCTGTTAACGTGTCAGTAGCCCAATTGCTGCGCTGCTTTATTGCATTCAAACTATTCCTGCAACACTTTTGGAAATTTGTCACAATTTCCTCCCTTGTTTTTGTAAAAACATGAAGACAATTTTCTTCTACTACGGGTGCGAAAAACCCTGGCACTTGCCCCAAAAAGAGCATGCTTCACGGTCGCCCCTGAGCAAACGCCTGGACTTGGGCTGTGCAACACATTGGCGCACATCCCAAGCACTTGTTTTATTAGCAGTAAAAGCTTGGCTTTCCCTCTCGCTCGCTGTGGCTTTCATGACACTCCTGAAGGCGTGTAAACACTGCACTGCATGCCTGAGTTGTTCGATAGCCTGTCCCATGCCTGGGCACCAAGTGGCTATGAAGCCAGCTTCAGAGCATGTGGCATCAAAACACCGTTCTCTAAGACTCCTGGATGGCTAGTGCAAAAGGGGCAGTCTTTTTTTAGAGATTCCACTACTATCTAACAGACTGTTACTTCTTCAGAGTATCGAGAATATTGGCTGAATGGTACTTTTTAACTCTTTCTTTGATCACTGGTAGGAAGGTAATCCGAAAATGAACAGCTATTCCTGCAGTATGGCATTAATCCTGAATTGATTTCAATTCTTTTTAGCCTCCTATTATAAACAAAGGAATAATTAGGATTGAAAATGAAACTCATCCATTTATATTTGCCTTCAATTTGTGTCATACATTTTTCCACAACCTGTGAACAGCTGAACATTTGTTAAGATATTGTGAACCTAACATTTTGACTGACAGTGTTTAGAATAGTCGATTCTGTGCATGAAAACTGAAACAAATAGGGCTATATCCACACTGTTAGTATGTTAAACTGAACTACTTAATTATAGGACCAGCACTAATTTCAATAATGCCCGCATTCACTCAGTAGTCTTACTGTGATTTGAAGCTAAAGCTGGGATTTTCACCCTGAGTGAAACAGTTACCAAAGATGCACAGTGTGCAATACCAACGTACATACAGTACTAGGAACTGGAAGGCTTGTCTGTTTTAAAAATTAACCGTAAGCACAATCATGCTTGCATACCAAACTCCAAAGTGGCAATACAATTTCAAATTCAATAATTTGTTTGAAATTAATGAACTTTCATAGGCTTTAGCAGGTGGGAGAAATTATCAAGCTTCTAACTTTATAGTTGTCTACCAATACCTGCCACAGTTCTCCAAGCCCCACTGTTTTCTTGGATGGTTGTTGGATGTATGGATTTTAGAAACAGTAAGAATTAATACACTCAATTTAGAATATCTGACACAAACAAGTCTATCAGGGTTTTTTGTAAATCAGCACTCTGCTTAATCGTCACACTTGGCAATAAGGCTGAAAATACAAAGGAGTATTTACTCCAGCCCTTTGCATTAAATCTAAGAAGAAGGTGTTGTTAGCTTGGGAATAGTGTCCTAGAATCTTAGATACATTTCATCAGCATTCTTTTTTCATACTGTCCACTCCATAATGAAGAAACACTGCTCTTATAAAAAAGGACAACCTTCTTGTAACTATCTAAATGTTTTCTATTTAATGCAAATCCTTGTTTCATATGTTGTATTTGGGAAACAAACAAAATATAACAAAAATAACAGAATTATGGTATTCCATGATCAGTAAAAGGACGTCAGTGGCTTTATAAAATTTGCACTTCTGTCTGTTTTATTTTTCCCCCATCTCTTCACATAGACAGGCCTATTCCATCAAAACCCCAAATTCCACCACCTTATGCATGATCTTCCAACAGAACAGCAATTGCCGGGCGGTCTTAACTGCATACTGGTGTGCTTGAGATGGAGTTAGGTGTGTTTGAAGGGGGTGTTCTTGTTGTGTGTGTGTGAAGGATTGTATGTTTGTGGTGTGGGTTGGGCGTTAACCGATATACACAAAAAAGCATACCCAGTGTCCATGTTGCTGGGGTGTGTAGAGTTGTGTGTTTTATGTGGTCTGGGGTGTAGTTGTGTGGTTTAGATAATGAACATGAATTTTTTTGTTGTTTGTTGGTCGGGGACATTCGGTTGTGAGGGGTGGAGGTAAGTTGGATGGTTCCGACCACTACATTCTGAGTAGAAATCCAAGAACTCGGGCCACATGTTCCTCTCGTGGAGGTGGGGGGGGCAATGTTGCCCCTTAGTATATTTCAAATGTATGTTGGGAAGACTTGAGGAGTGAGCGGATCCAGCACAGTGGGACGTGGTGTACATGAATGGGTGGATCTCATGTCGGTTAGGGGGACCAAGGAGATTTGTTTTGTATGTTACTGGTCAGATGTCACAAAGTGTCTATCTCGCATTTCTTAGTGGGTACCCGTTTCTAGCCAGAAAGTCCTATTTTATGATCAATTCCCTATAATTTGAAATTTATGGAGACCGTCTCATGAACCCATGGCCCACAGTTTACCGTAATGGCTGTAACGATGAGTTTAGGCATGGCGTTGGTGAAGTGACTGAGTAATTTGTTGCCTCCCCTCCTAACAAACAAAATATTCACAAGTCTGCTTAAATTAAAATACACAACGGTTTTTGGACTTCCTGTTGTTCCCCCTCGCCTCCTTTATTCTTCTCTATGGAAACTTTGTCCTGTGCCAACGGTTCGAGCAAGCACAGACATAGTGAGAAAGAGGCTGTTCTCCCATCCTTTAGAAGCACGGTAGCCTCTCAATTTGCTTGTGGGGATTTTGTGGGAAAGCCATCTTGGAGAATACTTAATTCATACACTGTCATACTTAGTGTGATTATCCATCGTGCTTTTTTTCCCCCCCCCCCGCAACACTGCATTCTAAACAAAGAGTTTCCTAATGTCTACATGTCTTCATATGTTCATCGGACACTCACAGTGGTGATGTGTGAAAAGCTTTCTCTACAGAGGAGAGCCAAAATGCCAAGTCCACATGCCAACAATGGGAATCAGCCAATCTCCATTCTTTCAAATAATATCAAAGCTGCTGCTGGGTTTGAAATGCCAACAAATAATTCCCTATTGCAGATGATACCTTTCCCCTGTCTTTTGCCCCTCTCTATCTACAATGCCAAGTGAGGCCTATAGGCCATGCATAAAGCAGCCAGTTTGGGCACAGTAACTACTCAATGAGGGGCTACCATAGAAACAGATTCAATCATGCATCAATGTGTGGTGGTTGCGGCACTGATCATGATATTAGCCCTACTGGTTGAATGTATTGCAACTCGGTTTCTTGATGGGGGTGGGCTGTAAGATATTAGCTTCCCATTTATCAGACAAGGACCTAATCTTTATTAGACAGGTAACTGTTTGTACTGTGAGGCTGAACCTCTAAATGCTAACGCCAAAAATGCATGGCTTGGTCGGAAACAGACCTATCTAACTTGAAGTTTCTTCATATTATGCCAGTAGTGTTATTCTGCATGCACTGATTCCCATCTGCTTCGTTCTGGCTCATTTAAAGTGCTGTATTACGAAACACTAGAATACTGACTTGGGAACTATATCATCTGAAATTTGTATCATTCTATTCATTTCCTCCCTGTATATGGTTACAAGGACTCTTAGATTCTCTTTGGTCTCACCCAGTTTCCAGATGGCCGTAAGAAAATGAGGCAGGTGGCCTCCTAGGGAAGGGGCTTCTTCAGCCTTAGTGACAACCCAGTTATGGAAGAACCATCCTAAAACGGCCCTCAACCTTCTTGAGATTCTCGTCTGAATCACCCTTTTTGTGTGTGTCAGGTGGAGACTCTTTCTTTTCCTTTTTAAAAACAAAAAATTATTCCTGATTTTTAAATAACCTTGGACTCTCTCCTCCTTTTAGTTTACTATTTTATTTGAGCTGCCCACCTTGTTTTAAATACTTTAATTAGTAATGAATGTGCTTTTAAGCGTTTTAAAATATTCAATGGATAATGCATATCTTTTACACATTTATTTTTGTTGTGACCTAAGCTGTCAAGATAAGGCGAATGGGCAATCATGACGACACTGAATAAAATCACACTTCTCTCTCTGACACCACAACACAAGTACACAACTACCATAGCAATTGCACTGAACATACAGCATAGAACAAGTCTTATAAAGAATTGTGGAAAGGTATCTCAAGACAGCAATATAGCCTGCCGGGTCGTCAATCAACCCACGAATGATTATTAGGCTGTCTAAAACCTTACTTGCTGCTCCACCTATGTCTTTTTCAGAACTAACAATATATGAAACTATGCACAGGCATCTTGTTTTAGACTAAGCAGATGAAAGAAAAAGTACTACCCCTATTTTCAAGCAAAGGTTCTTAAAAGAAATATATGGCACCTCTGTTCCATACTGTGGCTTTCAGCATACACGAA
>NC_056527.1:82299976-82305280 GCF_019175285.1 Sceloporus undulatus | reverse complement strand
TACTATGCAGTGATACCTGTATAGTACCAACCAAAATGCACAAAATATATCATGCAAGCTTTCAAAGCTCCACTGACATCTTCATTAGGCAAAAGTGTTAAAAATCTAACAGAAGCAAGCAAGAAAGAGAAAATGATAGTGTAAATGTGCTATGTGTGTGTGTGTTTTAGAATTGATGTGTGTGTGTGACCAGAAAGGGAATTACATTCCTGACATCTGTCCAGGAATAATGTCAAAATGTCCTCCATTTTGATCATGCCTAAGAAACATGCATTTAGATTAACATTTTTTTAAAAATCACCATTTTTTGCGTGTCCTCCATTTTTAGAAATGTTGTCCTACATTTGAAAATGTTGTCCTATTCTTGTCCTACATTTGTCCCGGTTTGGAGGTCCTGACTTATGGCAACCCTACTCTAAAGTGCAAAGATATACAACTGAACACTAAAGCTAAAATCATCCAAGCCATTGTATTTCCCATCACCATGTATGGATGCAAGAGCTGGACAGTTAAAAAAGCAGATAAGAAGAAAATCAATTCATTTGAGATGTGGTGCTGGAGACTAGTGCTGAGGATACTGTGGACAGCCAAAATGACAAACAAATGGGTACTAACAACAGATCAATCCTGAAATCTCCCTGGAAGCCAAGATGACTAAACTGAGGCTGTCTTACTTTGGTCACATTATGAGAAGGCATGACTGATTGGGAAAAAAACAATAATGTTAGGAAAGGTGGAGGGAAGTAGAAAGAGAGGAAGGCTGCATGCTAAATGGATGGACTCTATTAAAGAGATCAAGATTATGAGTTTGCAGGAACTAAGCAGAACAGTGGCGGGAGGGCATCTTGGAGATGTCTCATCCACAGGGTTGGCATGAGTCAAGACCAGCTTGAGGGCAGTTAACAACAACAAACAGGATCTGGGGAATTTGCCATGATAGTTCTGAACTGGTTCATAGTACTATAGATATGGGAAAGACTTGATAAGTTAATGTGTCCATCCTCTTCCTCCTGGGGGCAGGATGTCCTGTACTTAAGTGGCTCTATTTCCATCTGGATAGCTGCCAGTAACAGAGAACTGACAATCCTGTGAATCCACTTTTCTTAGTACAGACCTTTGAAGTGTTAAGAATGAGGGCTTTTCCTAATGTTTAACCTAAACTTAGCAATTCTGAGCAATTTTCTTTTTTTATCTTGTCCCCAAATGATAAGGCAACTAATGTTCCTCCTCCTCATTTTCTCTTTCTCTCATACTTAATGTGTTATTGTCAGGAATTTTCCTAATAATGACATGGAATCACTGAGGGAGGTAATCTGAGGATCTGGAGTGAGCTATTTCTTGCTTACATCTACGTTATGTGGGGTCATAGTCAAACTGAGAAAAGTTATTTTTTAACAAAGTATTTGTTATAATTGTAGTTCTCACCCTCACCCCTCATAAATCATTACTCCTATTTCTTCTTGTTATGTGCCCTCAAGTCAATTCCAATATGTTGTGACCATAACATAATTTTATTGGCAAGATTTATTCAGGGATTGGCCATTGCCTTCCCCTAAGACTGATTTACCCAAGGTCACTCAATGGGTTTCCATGGCTGAGCAGGTAACTGAACCCTGGTTTCTGAATGTCCTAGTCCTGCATTCAAATCACTATACTATTTGCTGACTTTTCTGAGCATCAGACTCAAGTCTTGAGGATCATATCCAGCTTATGAGACTGATATACAGATACTATCTAATAAACTAAGCTGCTACTTTAATCACATTATAGGATACATGGAGCAGGCTTTCACTACAACCAGAGGAGGTTTCCTGTTCCCTTCCTCTGCGGCTGAGAGGGTATGTGAGTTGCCCAGGTTGCTCAGTAAATGTTCATAGCTGAGTGGGAATTTGAACCCTGGAGTCCTAGTCCAACACTCAAATAACTATACTTGACTGGTTCTTTACTATTAGGACTGTGATTTTTAAAAATAACACATTAGTTTCTCAAAAGTAATGGAGAGCCTTACAAAAGAAATACTTGAATGCTGCAAGCCACTGGCCTGTGGCGCAAAACAAACAGTGCTCCTTATTCATTGTCCATAAGAGAATAAAAAAGCAGCAAAAGGCCCAGCATGAGCCAGTGTTGGAACCATGTGTTATTCAATATTGTAAGTCATCTTGGATCCAATGCCAGGAAGGATATAGGCGGTTTGGGTGGGATGAATAAGTAAATTCCCTGCCACCATTTAGTGAGGCAACATACCCACAACTATAAATTTAACCCAAAAAGTTACAGTGGCCTGTTACAGACAGCCAGCTGCTTCGAGTCCAGTGGGAGGTAATGGTTGTTTACAATGATGCATGACGTCCTAAGAGTCCAGAAGTCCCACCAAAGCTAGGGATGGAGTGTGGCTTTGGTGCGACTTCTGGACTCTTAGGACGCATGCATCATTGAAACACCATACCTCCACTGTGACTCGAAGCAGCTTTATTTTGGCTGTCTGTAACAGGCCAGTGAAACTTGAAATGGGGTGATAATATCCATCTTTTAGTTATAATAGTAATGTGGCTATACTGTACCTTATTTATTGGAAAAAGGCATTATTCTAAGTAACTACCAGTAGTTATTTGGAGTTACTTGACTTCCAAGTTTATCTTCAATGAAATGCTAAACGGGTATCAGATTGTTAATGCCCAATGTGGAGATCAATGAGTTCAAATCCAGACCTGGCCTGGTAGTGGTGCTGTGGTTAGGTCTATTAAGAAAGATGAGTTTCAACCTGCTGCAGATGGTGTTGACCTTCCTATTAAAGGATCAGATTTGCAGTCTGGTCATGATGCTGATGCTTTTAATGACTGTTTGACATTGTGTGTATTCTGATTTGTACTGATTTTTATTGCTAAGGGACATCTGCTAGACTAGTGGAATTTTTTGACCTTTATTTCTTTATTTCTTTGAACCCCCCCCCCCCCCCAGTCACAAACTGCTATGGAAATTTCCTTCCAGCATGAGGTTGGGCCGAAATGTGAAGAGAAACAAATGTAGAGACCCCCTTGGACTTGTCCTGCAGTTTGTTGAAGCCTTGCCATATTTTATTTTATTTTATTTTATTTTTGTTCTCTTTTCCTCTGCTATTTACAGAACTTCATTGTAAGATTCGTTTTCTCGAAGCAGCTTTAAGTATTAACATAGATCTCTCTGTGAATCCTTCCTAGTCTATCAACATGCTGTTTGAATTCTGGTGCCCAAATCTGAGCAGAGAATGCCAAATGAGATTTTAGCAACACCAAATCCCTGCATATTGAATCTCTTTTTTAAAATTTTTTACTATGGTCATTCCCCTCAACCTTTATCCTTCAACAATACTAGAATAATAAAATCATTTTAACCATTCCTAGAAGGCATTCCTAGAAGCTGTTGTGAAAAAGTGCTGCTTTTCTTTAAAACAAGGCACATATTCTCCATACACCTTGTTCAATTATTTATTTAAATGCCCCAAAGCACATTTCTTGTAAATAAAGTGCACGGGGATCATGTCACTTGTTTTAAGGAAAAGCTACACTGTTTGTCACCACTTCAGCAAATTTGGTGGGGGCAGTAAGGAGTCGCCTGGAAATTACTCACCTTGTATGAATACTGCAAAGGTTTATGAAGGGATAGATCATCCTTCAAATCCCGAGCCGTGTAGGACTTTAAAGATAATAACTGGCATTTGGATTATGCTCTGAAATAGATTGGGAGCTGCAGTGGTGTCACTAGGTTGATGTCACCCAGTGCAAAGAGGGGCAAACTGCCTTGCCGCCCTAGCCCAGCCAGACTGGTCAATTCAAGATATAGCCATGTTAATCTGAAGAATCAGTATATAGCGAGATCTTGTAGCACATTTGAGACTAACTAAAGAAAGAAGTTGGTAGCGTGAGTTTTCATAGACTTATGTGTAGACTTAAGTCAACGAAAGCTCATGCTGCCAACTTCTTTCTTTAGTTGGTCTCAAAGGTGCTACAAGATCTCTCTACATACAGAATGGTCAAATGATGTTAATGCAACAAAATCTCATTGTTAGAAGAAGCAAAAATGGAAAAATGAATAATAATTATTCACATGGAAACCACAAACCTATATGTACTCACCTCTGTGTAAGATCCATTGAACTCAAGGGGCTCGATTTGAAGTAGGCATGAGTAGGCAGACGTCTTACATGCATGCCCTCTAAGAGAAGGGTTGGGTTTAGATGAATGTGATGGGGGGAAATTGTATAATACTACTATGACTACTACTGCTAATAGTAATAATAATATTTCTTACCCACCTCTCCCCATGGATCAAGGTGTGGAACAACAACAATGAACAGATAAACAACATCAGTTTAAACCAGTATAGTCTGGCTTTGGAACATACCATGACATTAGAAGTATTTTCTTATTACCAGCACAGATTTTTTCCATTTGTTGTGCAACAACCCCCTTCAACAAATCAAAAAATCAATGTTAGTAAACAATTGGAGGCCTTGTCCTCAGGGTATTTGCTTGTTTCTTTCAAGGCCTCTCTTCACACACTTATTCATCCATCCCATAGACGTTCTTGTTTATATAAAGGCAAGAGTTCTCTCCAGCTTCAAGCTTCTTTCCCACTGTTCACAAACATCGCAGAATTCCCTTCACTTAGTCAGCCCTCTGTGCTGCAGGGATGTTATCAAAACAATTCCAAGAACATATTTGAAGCACAAACTTCACATGATAAGATTTTTATTTTATTTTATTTTTGTCCTGAAGAAAGCCATTTCCTCAAAATGTTCTCTGCACCTTTTGGGTGTTTGCGTGTGCAACAACTATGTTTGTTGCTTCCTGAGTGGCTTTCTGTGCAGCTATTGTGTTAGTAATAACTATGGTGATTACATTTTTCATATTAAAAAATGTACCTTATATACTCGACTATAAGTCGCCCTCATGTATAAGTCGAGGGCAAATTTGGGGGCTTAAATTATGGATTTTGCTATGATCCGTGGATAAGTCGAGAGTAAAACCTAGGGGCACATAGCAAAGGATCTAAAGGATGAAGCAAAGCAAAACAATGTCAAAGAATTTACAAAATTCCAGCAGACATAACTCTTTGTGCTTTCTCTTAAGGCTGGATGGGTGAGAGAGTAGGGGGGGGGGTCAGTCCTTCTAGGACAGATTATACTCTTGCTTTTCACCAGGGGATGGTTCCTTCTTTCAAATAAGAGTTAAGATACAGTACTTACATTGACCCACAGATAAGTCAACCCAGGTTTTTTGGGTCAATTTTTGACCTAAATTTCTAGACTTATACATGAGTATATAC
>NC_056527.1:82297108-82299876 GCF_019175285.1 Sceloporus undulatus | reverse complement strand
GAACGTTCTCAGAACCCAGTGCGATAATCTCCAATGTCAATGAGAAATACAGCCGTGTTGTTTGCTACTATGTAATTCAGCATGTGTTCATTCATTCTTTACCTAAGAACAAGCTTTTGTACATATGTATGGAAAGTCTACCACAACAGGTTCTGCTGTGACTCCTTAGTTTTACAAGACTAGCATTCTACATCTGCAATTGTGGCATCCTATTGGTGGAAATACCCCACAATTGAGAGCCAGTGTGGCGTAGTGCAGGGGTGGGCAAAATGTAGGCCTCATAGGTATCCCAGGCTCAAACCTTTTTTGCTTCAAAATGCCCACAAATGTACTCTTGGAGGTGTAGAGGGTGTTTCCACCAGATTTGGAAGCCCCACAGATCCCACAAGGACCTTGCTCTGAAATGCCCCAAAAATAGCCTCTATGATAATGGGACATCTTATGCCCCTTCCAGAGAGACCAGTTTTGAAACAGGAAGTGAGTTTTGCTCACTTCTTGTTAAAAATGTCTCTCCTGGATCTAGGAATTGCCTAGAAAGGCTCCAGAATTGAATAATTGCCTAGAAAGGCTCCAAAATGTCACCTACTTTTAGAGGCCTCAGTGGGCAAAAAACTTTGTGGGGAGCAGGTACAATGGAGAAGTGTGGCCCTCTCAGATCTCCAGGAGGGACAATGGCTAACATGGTCTCCTAGCTTTCTACAATTGCCCACCCCGGTTTAGTGGTTTGAATGTTGGACTACGGCTGCATCTACACAGCAGAAATAATCCACTTTAACTGCCATGGCTCAATGCTGTGGGATTCTCGGGCCAAACTACAGTTCTCAGAATCCCATAGCATTGAGCCATGGCAGTTAAAGTGGTGTCAAACTGAATTATTTCTGTCATGCAGATGCATGCTAGGAGACCAGGGTTCAAATCCCAGGTCAGCCATGGAAATCTTCGGGTGATCTTTGGCAAATTATACTCCCTCAGGCGTAAAAGAAGTCAGTGGCAAAAACACCTATGAGTGCATCTTTGACATGAAGGCAGATAGCAATAACCAGCCCAGGTTTGGAGAGCCCTGAAACCAATGGCTTAGGTTTTAAACAAATTGAGTAAAAACAAAATTAAAATGGTATTGAAGCTCAAATAGCTATAGATCTTGCAAGAATTTCTCTCAAAGTTCCTGTTCCTTCAGAAAATTATACTTTTGGGGAGACAGTTGTGAGAAATGTTCTTGTTTTAAGGATCAAAAGGGGGAAGCTTCCAGAATAGTCAGTTATGAGATTTAGGGCAGTGAAATAGTGCTGGAGATTGAGGGAATAAAGATTTGCTTTGTTCAGTAGTGGATTCTCAGATCAAAGTAAGTAATATTTGGTTGCTCAAGTGCTTATTATTCCATACATCTACAACCTGGACGCCAGGGGAAGCAACATAAAGTTACTATGGAACAGAAAGCAGCTGAAGAATGTCAGCCATGTATACATTCATATAATAATTTATTTATACCTCTCTAAAAATTACAATTGGTCCATTAGCCAACAATCAAGAGTCAAGGAAGAGCAGTCGTCATAACCTTTATATATGGAATTCAGTCCCCTGGAAGAGATCCGTTTTGAGTGCCTTCTCAAAGGCCTCTAAGGTAGCAATGAGACGGATCTCTTCTGGTAGGTCATTCCATAATCTTGGGGCCTTGGCAGTGAATGGTTTATGTGAAGTTGTCATTAACATGGTGTTATAATGTTCTAGTAAGGATTTCCCAGATGTTCTGAGAGTGCAGGGCGGATTATGTGAATGCCCCAAATTCAGGGATCTCAAAAATGAAGTGGAGGAGAAAGAAAAATATGAATTGAAAGTGTGTGTGTGTGTGGGGTGGGGGGGGGGAAGGATATATTTGATCATCTACTGGAGATTTAAAGATATACAGGTTGACTCCCTGATCTGGAAATCTGAAATTGGTAATCCTCCAGAATTGCCCCATTGCAGCCTGAGAGATGGATTGGGAGACTGAGAGGGGGCAGCTGTAAGCTGGCTAAAAATGAAGCCTCCTGGATATAATATACTCTTTCTCTGGGGCTCTGACCTAGAATCATAGAATCGTAGAGTTGGAAGAGACCCCAAGAGCCATCCAAGCCAACCGCATTCTGCCATGCAGGAATTCCCAATCGAAGCATCCCTGACATTCTGCCATGCAGGAACTCCCAATCAAAACAGCCCTGATATTCTGCCATGCAGGAATTCCCAATCAAAGCATCTCTGACATTCTGGCATGCAGGAACTCCCAATCAAAACAGCCCTGACATTCTGCCATGCAGGAACTCCCAATCAAAGCGTCTCTGCCATCCTGCCATGCAGGAACTCCCAATCAAAGCGTCTCTGCCATTCTGCCATGCAGGAACTCCAAAAGCATCCCTGACATCCTGCCATGCAGGAACTCCCAAAGGATCCATGACATTCTGCCATGCAGGAACTCCCAATCAAAGCATCTCTGACATTCTGCCATGCAGGAACTTCCAATCGAAACATGCCTGACAGATGACCATCCAGCCTCTGCTTAAAGACCTCCAAAGAAGGAGACTGCACTACACTCAGTTTGTTCCATCTAGAAGCAGACCTCTGGTCCCATCCAGGAGTGCCTGCATGCCTCTAATTATAATATATATATATATATATATATATATAAAGGAAATAAATAGAATAAAGGAAATGCCATAAAATCAGCAGACATCTCCAACCTCTTCAGAAAATTAAACCTGATAGAACTTTCTCTCTTCCGCTGTCCTTTCCCC
>NC_056527.1:82281266-82297008 GCF_019175285.1 Sceloporus undulatus | reverse complement strand
AAATTTTGTCCTACATTTGTCCCGGTTTGGAGGTCCTGACTTATGGCAACCCTAGGTGTAATAGAGGCTAGTGTTCTGTCTCTCCTTAGAGAAGGAATAATAATCAATCTATGATTCTTGGGATGACTATAAGATTACACTATTAATCATTTTATTAAGCTATAGGAGTGAAATGACAGAACAGTAATATGGAATTTATAAAGAGCAGCTAAAATCATCCTTGCAAGGAAACTGGCTGAATCTGCACTGCAGAAATAATGCAGTTTGAGACTGCTTTAACTGCCATGGCTCAATGGTATGAAATTCTGGGACTTGTAGTTTTGTGAGATATTTTGCTTTCTTTGTCATAGAGTTCTGGTGCCATAATAAACTACAAATCCCAGGTTTACATAACACTGAACCATGGTAGTTAAAGCAGAATTGAACTGCATTATTTCTCTGCAGTTTCAGCTTGAGAGGTTCCAGAGTAGACTATCTTTTTATAAGGAATAGTTGATGATATTTGGAAAGTGACAGAAATGTCAGAATGTACTGAAGGTAAAAATTAAAAAAATAAAAATAAAAAGTGGTAGCTTTATTGATTAATTGATTGAAACAATTTCTGTATCACCTCCCAGCCCACAAAGGCTCCTTAGTTGATGAACAAATAAAAAACAATTAAAACAATTAATCTTGGTGGCCACCTTTTATGACTTTTATAAAGAGCCAGCATAGTGTAGTGGTTTAAGCATTGGACTAAAACTCTGGAGACCAGGGTTTAATTAGATTCCTAATAGCAAATATCTTGTTGTGCAGCTTCACAGAGGAATAAATACTAAAGTGGTAAGTCTCTAATCTCCTGCTCACCACATCCTAAAACTAGGAAACCCTGCCAGATAGCAGTATGTTGACACTTTATGGAATTCAATCTTTATATAGATGTTCATAACACAAGTTGGTTTATCAACACACCAATAAACACATTTGTGTTATCAGCACCTGCACAGCCTATAGTCTAGGGTCAACAAACAACACTCTGTATTCAAGGATCAACAAACAACACTGCCTCGGACTTGCATTACCAACACCTGGATGGACAAAAGGTAGAAAAAATAACCACATTAGTTGTGACTTTCTATAAAAGCTGACCACATGTTTAAATGGGACAAGTCCAAAACATATGGTTAAGGAAGCATCAGCAGTACTACATCTTCAACAATTTGATGACTTTTAGAATTTGCCACATAATTCTAGCAGCTGGAATTGTTGGCCAAACACTGCTTTTTAAAAAATAAAATAAGAACCAAGTACTGTCCATTTGAATAGAAGTGCCAGAAATTAAGACTCCAAGGCTGGCCATGGTGGATTATTTTTTGTAAGTAGATATGTTCAAAAATTAGTACAACATAACCAGTATGCTCAATGATATATAAGATCTGAAAGGCCAAACCCTCCCTCCTTGATTGGAATTTGCATCCTTTTCATTGAAATTCTAGAAGTAGATGCATTCCCCAAAATCTTTTAAACAATGAATTTAGTTTTTGAAAATACTTGCAAGATATATGTAGAGGAATTCCATGAATAACACAAACAATTCTAGGGCTAACATTCATTTAAACTGGATTTACCTTACCCCACAGACTCATCTTTAAGTCCACCTAGCTATCTAAATCTTGTACAATATCTTTTATCAGATTACTTATATTAACATTAATAATCTGAGACAAGTCTCTAGGGATAATTATAGCCAAATATGTACTGTGGAGCCTTGCTATCCATAGGCTTGCCACCTGCACATTTAAGCATTTGCTGATGGCAAGCCCTGTTGTCCCCAATGGTAGCATATGTACGCAGTTGTGATAGCAGCCACATGTATGTCGTGCCACCACTAAGGGCAATGGGACTTGAGGTACCACATATTTTTTTGTACCCATTGGCTACAAATTCATTTTTTCTTTCTTTCCTGGAAACTCACAAAAATCAGCAGTTAACAGCTCAGTGACTTTGAAGATTATCACACAGGGCAGGAGGGATCGCTCCTGTCCTTACCATTTCTTTATTGCATCCTCACTTATCCTGTCCTTCTCCCATCAGTGGCACCCATCATTGTATTAACAGGAGTTTCCATTAACACACAGTGACGGGGCCACGCCACTTCAGGGACGGGAGAAGGATGGGATAAGCACAATGTCATCTGAAAATCTTATTGCAATTGAGTGATAACACCAGAGTAAGAATGGGATAATCACGACGATGTGTGAAAATCTCCATGCAACTGTGTGAGAAGGACAGGATAAGGACTTACTGATCCCCATGTGATAATCTCCAGTTGTTCAGGGACCACCACTTTGAGTAGACATCATCTAGCCCCATTTAGCTGGATGAATTTCAGTTTTCAATGCCTGAGTCTTTTGACAAGTGTTGTAGCTCTATCCTAGGGAATCCTGGGGGTGCCATTAAACATTATGGTATAATGAAATGGTGTCCCTTATATAAAATAGCAAAATCAAGGGTGTTTTTTTTTTAATTTATATCTTTTCAAACCATGAATAGTCCTATCCGTGGATATGGAGGGCCACTTGTACTCAACTATATTTTTCCAATTAACTTAGCTTTGTTAAAAAGTCTTGTTGGCTTGCAATCTACCCATAACATTGTGAGCATGACAAATGCTTGACATTTTACTTGCTAAGCAACCAATCCTTGAATGAATCTACATTTAAATTATTCCTCTCATATGTCCATTGTGCTGAAATTAAAGAAACAACCTTTTCAACGTTTGCATTGTGCTTCGCAGTGATGCTCCAAATGGAAGACATTTTGGAATTCCTCCTGGACAGAAGGCTGAAATGTAAGAGATGTCCTGGAAAAGGAGGACATCTGATTATCCAGCTTCAGTTGCTATAAGCTGAGTTCAAAGTGCAAAAGTAGTTTGCACTCTATTAACTCAATGGGGTGAGAGAGGAGAGGAAGGGTGGAAAATTACACTTCCCATTAGGCTCAAACAAAAGCAAACTACTTTATCCTCTCTTAGCTTGTGTGTTATTCCTCACCAAGAATTCTTCCCATCTTGAACACACTCTGGTGTTGTTTGGCCACATATTTGTTGGTTTTCATTTGTGAAATGGTGCATATGGGTGAGTCCTGAGGTTGAAGATGACCCTTAGACCCTCTGAAGTTGCCAACCCTTAAAATGGAGGGGTAGATGTCTCTGTTGGCATACTCTTTGTAGAATGCCCTCCTCATGGAGGTTCACATGTCATTCAATCTAACATTCTTCCTATGATAGGCAAAAAAGTTTATATATATATATATATATAGAGAGAGAGAGAGAGAGAGAGAGAGAGATCTTTAATCATTTTGTTTCCTTCATCGGTGATATAACTGTTTTAACTATTTTTCTACTATCTTTATGTTGTTTATTATTATGCTTATTTTAAAAGTTGTTTCTAAGGCAGTATCTGTTTACTTTCCCTCCCCCCAAATGTTTTTTTTTTTTTTGCATTGAAAGGCAGTTAAAATTCATAAAATAAATTGTATACCCCCCACACATGTACACACAGCAGATGATTATAATCTGGTTTTTTTTTTAAAATGACATTTCTACATTCCAAGGAGTCAGTTGCAAAATACTCAAACACTCCTTTTCCAATTTTTTTTCTTTTCGCTTGTGTTGCAAGAAAGAGTTGTCATTTGTTGAAGAATACTGCCTTTCTTAAGTGATATAAAGACATGTAAAATACAAAAGCAACTTAAATATCAAAGTGGTAAACATGTAAAATATAAAAACCCGGTCAAATGTAACTTCAACAAAACTGCATCAAGGCTTCTACAGATTACCATTCCTTCTCTGGTTAACTTAATTTCTCCCTCTACACACCCCCTCCCTGGAGTTCAAGTGTGTTTGGAGTTTTGATATTTTCTTCCAGCCAAGCCTTAAAGGAACTGGGACTAACTCTGGCGGTTCGTAGTAGAGAGAAGGAGAGCTGCTCACTTTTAAGGCACTCCTTATGTTGCAAGGGGCATTCGAGAGCTCAGCGCTGAATGAAATGAAGCCAAGCAGTCTGCACATGGCCAGAGGGAATTAAATTTTCCACAGCGAGGCCTGCATTTAGATCTAGCATAAGCCTGGACCTTATTACAGTGGGGGGGGGGGGGTTGCAGCTCAGATCCGCAGTCACTCTCTGTTCTAGCAATGCAAAGCTGATGTTTTTTCACACCAGATCCAGAGTCACTCTTTTAGCCAATGCGAATCATTCATAAAACGTTATGTTTTACCACACCTGGTTGCCTTCCATGTCCTATCCGAATTGAGGGGAAGTGAAGTCAGTTCTATTCCATAGCAAATCACATGATGCGGATCAAGCAAATGGAGTGCCGTAGCACATTGTATTACCACACCGGAGGGTTCACAACGATCCAATAAGCAACCCTTGCACATGCTCAGTGGGGCTCTGGACGCTGCCCTCCTCCTTCCCTGCCCCCTCCTTAGCTGTCATCCCTCCATGGGTTGAAGAAAGTAGTCAGAGGATTGGATGGTTAGCCATGCAGGAGAAGGCAGAGGAGATGGGAAGGTTGCTGGGGTCACTGGGGCCAGGAGCAGGATGCAGGAGATGGCAGGGATGATGGGAATGATTGGATGGGTTGCAGGTGGCAAGAGATGGCATGAAGGAGGAGGAGGGGGATGATGGAGCAGGACGCAGGGGGCCAAAGGGGGGTGACATCAGAGTGGTTTTCCACACCAGACCAATTCGCAGTGCAAATCGAAGTGAGCTTGGAAGCAAATCTGTGAAGTCACTTTTTTTAGGTTTTACAAAAATGAAGGTCCGCTTTGGAATCACCGTGGAATGGGTGTCTGATAACATTCAATGTTACGACGTGAATCCGCATTGTTGGAAGTGCAGTCATGTCGAACTGAGCCAGAAAAACCCCAAAAGCTTCGTGTGATATACTCCCTAATCCCCTCCTCCTCCAAAACAACACACTCTGTCCTCCTCTGCCCATGTACCCTACACAGATAGCAATGTCAGAGGTGCACATCTGCGGTGGGTTTCCGTACCCATCTACCAGAGTTTGGAAGTGTAACTTCTTTGGACTACAGCTCCAACGGTCATGCGGGCTGCGGAGGTTATGGGAAAAGTAATCCCCAAAAGCTCTGCCGTCTACTACCAAACAGGTTTTCTCCCTTTTCATGTCCCAGCATGACCTTGTGCAGTAAATCTCTAACATGAGCTCAAGGTGCTTGTGTGTCCTTTCACAGCACACCCTCCTCAGCCCTGCCTCTGGGCTTCACATCCTTCCTGCCAAAATCACCTTCTCCATCTGTCCTTGCTCTCTCTGGCCCAGACTCTAGTTCTTAATTAAACAGGCTGCCTCACGAGGAAATATGGCTGATAGCGGAATGAGATAAGGGGGAACCCTGTCTACCATGTTTTCTTCCATCTCGCTCGTCCCTCTCGGCATTTCAGGCTTTATACAAGGCGCTGCTTCCATCCCACGGCAATCTGTAACAACTCAATCTTCTAATGCCAGATTGTGTCCCTCCCTCCATTTATAACCAGAGGATATATTGTCCCAGCACTTTTAATGAATGGCTGCATCCACACTGCACAATTATAGCAGTTAGGGTTCCCAGAGTGAACACTGGGGATGGCCTGTACCTTTATGGACATGTTGTTGTTGTTGTTGTCACTGTGCCTTCAAGTCATTCTGACTCATTGCGACCCTAAGAGCAAACCTATCTTGGGTTGTTCTTGGCAGAGTTTGTTCCAAGATGGTTTGCCATTGCCTTTCCCCTGAAGGCTGAGTCACCCAGTTGGTTGTGTAGAAGAAGACATATCAGCAGGTGTTGTGTGTGTATTGCAACCGGTAACAACACCCTGAAATTCCCCTTTCTGCAAAAGCATTAAAGATCTTTCACTCTGGTAAGCTTTGTTTTATAACCTGGTTACTAACAAAGGCTATTTCCTATCAAATTCTGGATTGTAATTTAGAGAGACTCTAAGCATTCAGTACATTTCCTTGAACTATTTGAGCTGTCTGCAACAATGATTCTAATTACCACCCCACCAAATTAAGAAATCCCAGGATTTCATAGTAGACAGCCATGGCGGTTAAAATAGTATCAGTGGTGTAGCATAAGGTGTGCTAGGGTTGGGTACCTGGTGCAGTAACCAAGGTGTCACCGTCCCACTGACGCCTTCCATCCCCCCACCCCACACCAGTAAATGTTTTCAGAATTAATGTACTCTAAATCTTAATTCACATCTATCACTGAATGCACTGCAATAGTTTGGACATAAACAACTGAGCAAAATTAAAATTATACCTTTAAATTAAAATATCATCGCATAGCAAATAAATGTATTATATATACACTGCACCTTTCCTTATGTGGGGATCCATCCAGACCCCACCACATAAGGCAAATACCGCGGTATGTTGTTGAACCCCATTGAAAAGGATGGGGATCTCATGTACACCAGCATGGCGCAGCGCCCGCGCCATGGGCACACGCACCACCATTGCCACTTCTCGTCCACACCAACGGCTTTCGGCATAAGCTGAAAGCCGCAATATAGGACGCCCGCATATGAACATGGGCACACTGTACATAGTTTCAATGTGCTTGCAGTTAAAATTGAGTCAAATGTGATGTTCTTAAACAAAGCGTTTAAAAACAATTTTTAATTTTTAATTTTTTACAATTAAAAAATGAAATTTGAAGTTTATTTAAAAAGAACCTGGGGCCTCTCCTTTCTCCTCCCCTGAGCCTCATCACAACTCACAACCCAATTTCTTCAGCATTTTGAGAACATTTATTAGGCAAATTTCACACACAGCCTCATTCTGCCAAAAACAACAGATGTCTGAGGAGCAGTGGTAGACCCACTTAGGGTGCCACCTGGTGCAGACCGTACCCCCTGCATTCCCTAGGATGCCATTTGGTGTGGGTATGCCCTATGCTCACTACACTGGTCAGCCAGCTCTACCCACACCATAAAGTGGGAAGCAGTGAGTGCAAGTTCTCTGCAACCATGTCATTCCTTCTTCCTTGCTCTTGCAGCTTCATGATTTGTTCTTCTTTTCTTCCTATTATCAGCGAGCGAAACTCCCAAGCTCCCTTCTCTTCCTGTCTGGCCTCCAAACATACTTTCAGTCTCTACACTGTCTGTCAAACAACACACAACCTCCCCATTTTTCCTTATTGGCGGGCGGTTGGCGGGGAGACGGCAGCTCCCAGAATTGCCTAGCCAACCCCTAATGGCCATACGAACTAGCGGGATTCTGGGAGGTTGTAACCAAATATGAAGCCTTCCAAGCTTTGTACACATGCAATGAGAGAGGGAGAAGAACCGCACATGACCCTATTATAGTCATTTGGGAAGCGATGCAGGCAGGTAACTATGGGACAATAGCCAGTTCTAGCCTATTTTTCATGTGCATTATGTTTATATTCCGTGTCTGAATTATTTTGTTTTCCCCTTTTAACGCACTTCAAACAGGCAGGAAAGGGAATAAAGGAAGGGCTTGCAGAAGGAAGCAGGTGTATTTCGCTGCAGACCACATTTCTCCCCTCTAGCCATGTGAAGGAAACCATGTCTTCAGGGTGGTCTTTGGCAAAAGGCCTGACATCTGGGGGCAGAGGTCAGTTTTCTCCCGTTAAAACCCTTTAGCTTCCGTTTCAGCCCACCTTGCTTCCCTCCCTTCCTAACACATCTGAAGAATGGGCCCTGGCCAATTCCAACCAGAGGGCTGCAAAATGATGGAACGGTCCCCCTTCTAGCCCAACAGGGCCTCCTTCCAAGTCACTCTGAAGTCACAGCAACAGCTGGAATTGAGATTAGACGGAAGAGAACGTGGAGGGGCCAGGTTGGAAGAGATACAATACAGTTGATCAGAAGACATGCAGATTCTGCTTGAAGGAAAGCAACTGTTGAAAAACATGGTTGATAATTTCCACTTCTATGCTGGCTCTTCTCATGGGGGCTATGCAACTCCTCCATTTAAGAGGAGATGAATCCGGGGCCTTTTCACATTACAAAATTACAATCAGCCCTCCACATTTGCAGCTTTAATAATAATAAATAATAAATAAAAATTATTTGTTAACCGCCCTTCTTAGAATCAAAGCGGTGTAAGCAAATGGCAACATACAACAATACAGCTATACAAATTGACTTTTGTGGATTTATAATACATATTTGATTAATATGTTCTCTCTAGAAATCTTCAGATCCTGCAGCATGACTTGATGGTCAACTTTCACACCAAAGTCATGCAAAAAAGCTAGATTCCTAGAGAGAACACTTGTCTAGGACATTGCAGGTCTTCCAGTGTGATAATTCTATGGTCAAGCTTCTGAAAGATGTTCACCATAGAAATTGCCCTGGAGGACCTAGAGATGCCTAGAAAAGGTGTTCTTTCAAATAGTGATTTTTATTTGCAGTTTTCCCATTACAAACAGAAAAAGCAAGAAGTAAAGCCAGGGAATAAAGAGACTATTGACCAGGGACACTTCAATTCATTGCACAATTACTGTACATCATTATAAATCCTTTTAAACTGCCATGGCAACAGCCATGGACTCGTGGAGTTACAGGTTAGGAAGTGTACTTTGAATCCCTAGTCTAGTTGCTTTGCACAAGACACAAGTCTAGCAGTTAAAATGGAATCATACATGCTAACAGCTGGTGTATCTCTCAAAAAGGACCACCATAGCCAAGTCTAAGTTTGATGCAGAACCTTTGAAATTCCTCTTGTGTGAAAGTCAGAAATTTATAAGAATGGGAAACATGGCAGCCAGGAAAACTAATCCGTGATGGTTTGGGAAGAGGATACATGAACATCAACTGTATTACTGGTGTTCGTTAGCAAAAAAGCTTGGTTTGGAAAGCAAAATGTAGAGGCCTCTATTCAGATTGCTTTTCTCCCAAAATGCAACTGATCTTCTGATCTTCGTTCGTAGAAATTTTATCATCCAGCAGAGTTTCCTGTGATAGAAAGCAGAAGGAGGAGCAATGTTGGCTAATCTCCCCCATTACACTCCCCCCCCACTTCTCACAGTCCTGGAGATTCCCCCAACTGGTATACAGTAGAGAAGCACTCAAGCCCTTTTGCTGATGGGGTTTCAGCATCCCTTCACAGGCAATGGTACAACTGGGACGGGGCCTAAAATAACTATAGTGGTCCCTCCACATTTACTGGGGTTAGGGTAAAGGACCCCCATGAATGTGGGAAAAAAGCAAATAAAAAAACAACACTATTCTTTTTACTTAAGAGAACACTGCTCTAGAAATCTCCAGTCCTCCAGTGCTCTATGGTCAACTCTGCCAGAGGTTGAACATAGGATAATGCTGGAGGAACTACAAATGCTAGAGAAGTGTTTTCGCTAGGAACTATCTAGGTTTCTTCAGCACACTCTATGGTCAAAATCTGGCAGAGTTGTGCTGGAAGACCTTGAGATTCTTAGAGAAAACATATTAAGCAAAACCACAAATAGTCAAATTCCACAAAAAATACAAATCCCCAAATGTGGAAGGGCCTGCCAGTAGATTTTACCCCTATGCTATAAAGTAAGCATGGTGTAGTGGTTGAGTGTTGGAACTAAGACAAATGGAGACCAAAGTTCGAATATCCTTCTCAGTCCTCAACACCAAGTATCCCAGCCCACCTGGAGTTGCTTCTGTTACCTACCAACCTGTCCAACTGCATCACCTGATGCATCTGCCACTGTGGCACTGGGTTTCCAATTCTGGTTGCAAACACACACTGCAGAAATAATAAGCGTTGCTGTGTGCCACAAACCAACCACCATGCCTGGAATTGGCCATAGCAAATGTGAGCCCGGGCAGTTAAAGTGGTGTCAAACCCGGATTATTTTCCTGCAGTTTGGACGCAGACCTCTGAATGTCAAAAGAGGTTACTCGCACAACCAACCCACATGGCATAAAGCACACTCATTCTGAGCTCAGAGTGGAAGTAATGTGCCAGCAACATTGCTGTATGCTGGATGGCGCAAGCAGGACACATCTTCAGCAGCAGTTACCCAGTATTGAAAATGGAGGGCTCCAAGATCTTCAGGAAAGATCTGGAGCAAACAGGAGATTATTTTAATACACGTTAAAAGGTGGATCGTCTCATGTGGCTGTGCTGAACAGTGGGAGTTGTCTGGTCACTGTTTGCACCAAGAACCAGGTTTTTTGTGGCTGTGTTGGCATCTTGGTCTCCCCAACTAAGATGGTGTGGGGAAGTCCAGTTTTATTTGACTGGTCATATACAAAGGACTGTTACAAGAACAGGCCAAAATAAAGCTGCTATCCGAGTCACTTTGGAGGTAAATGGTAAGTTCAATGATGCGGCAGCGTCATACAAAGTCCAAAATCCACACCAAAGCAGCACTCCCAGTCCGTTAGGACTGGAGCATGCAAATCATTGAAATACCATACCTTCCAAAAGTACTCGAAGACAGCTTTTATTTTGGCGACTGTCTTAAACAGGCCAAAACTCTGAAACCCATTTGGGATGACCATTTGGCTAATCACACTTCTCAGCCGCAAGGAGGGCAAGGGGGAAACCACCTCTGAAAACAAATTTGCCAAGAAAACACCCTGTGATAGCGTTCTCCTTAGGGTTTACCATAAGTCAGAATGAACTTGAAAGTCACACAAAACAACAACAACAACAACAACAACCAGATCTATTCAGCTAGTGATCCCCATTCCCCACAGGTGGTTAAATGAAGAACCCCTGGGCTGGGGTTCAGCAGAGCAAGGCTGATGGAAAGAGGGATTTTTCAAGGGTTACACGTTTCAGAAGCAACAACAACCAAAGTACAGGGGTCCACCACACCATTAGTGATGAGAACTGTGCGCAGCAGGTAGTAACAGGAAAATCCCCATTCCATTAGTACCCCTTTCAGCCTTAAATATCAACTTTCCCCCAGCATCAAACAGACCAAGCGAGTACACAAAAAATAGTCAACCAAAGCCACTAAATACAAATAGAACTTTTTCTGTTAAGCTAAAGGACAGCTGTTAAGGTATTGACCATGAGGCCGAACAAGAACTCTAAAACCAACCCATCGCTGCCTAGTGGCAAGATGCCTGCTCAGCACTAGCGGTTCTCATGTTCTTGGCTGTCTTTCGCTTTCCCCATCGAATGACAAAAGCCACAGATCAACGAACTGACGAGTGATCCCACTAGAGAATCCTTTAAGGCTTTACTGCGAAATACCATACCTTCAAACACTTGAACGTTTTATTTTTGAAGCCATTAGTAAAATATGTAGACAAATGAGAGTATTCACATGTGGTGCATTAGTAGGTTTGACTGTGGGGAACGAAACAGCCGCCAGAGTACTTGATTATTACAGTTGGCTGTTGTTATCCATGGATTCCCAGTTGTTCGCCCTATCACGCAGTCATGCTGGTAGAGAAGTAAATGCACATCAACTTGGTGAGATATGTCAGGATGCTGAGTCACCAGGGACGAGAGCCAAGAAAGGAAGCCTTGTTTATGCAATGGTACCAGGAAGTAAGGGTGAACTGAACAAGCGCATATTTCCACCAATTCCTGGCAGTCCGTGACTATTTGACTCCTTGCCTGACACACTTTCATAGCGTGCAAGAGCCCCTCATCGATGCACCCTGGAATGACTTGATAATTGGGAGAACCTGTTATTTCTGAAAAAGGATGAATTTGGGTGCCACCTTAATACCAGTGATCTTATACCTAGACCATGAGCTTTTTGAAGAAAAGACACAAATGTTTTTTAAAAGTGATTTTTTATCTTGTGAGCGCCTTGGGTCACCTTTTTGGGAGAAATGTGGGCATAAAAATGAAATAATGAAATGAATAAATAAATAAAATAGGCAGGGAATTATGGCCTGAACAAGAACAGGACCAAAATAAAGCTGCCTCACAGGTCACAGTGGAGTGTGCCTGTTTAAAAAATGCTGCATGCGTCCATAAGAGCCGAAAGCCATGCCAAAGTCCATGCTCCAGTCCCTAAGGACTGGAGTTCAGCTTTGGCGCAGCTCGTAGCCTCATTAAAAGAGTGTGTGGTGGTCATATTTAAACAGCATACCTCCAAAGTGACCTAAGCAGCTTTATTTTGGACCTTCTGTTCAGCGCCAGACATTCCCTGCCTAAATTTTTTATTTATCTTATTCCATTCATTTCATTTCATTTTTATGCCACCCTTTCTCCCAACAAGGCGACCGCAAGCAGCTCACAAGATAAAAACAACTTAAAAAACATTTTTTTAAAAAATATAACCTAACCTTGTTAAAACTAGTATAAAATTAAGATTATAAAACATACAAAGGTTTAACAAAAAACAATAGTCCTCGTATTTCCAGTGACGTTCTAGGTAGTTTACAAGAATATCAGTCATGGGGCAGTTTAAAAAACATGAACTGAATGTCAGTTTACATTTTACAAGTGAACACTCAACAAGAAAACATTAGCAGAAGATAATAAGGCTACAAGCAAATCAAATATTTAAAAATTCTCCTAACAGAAATATAGGTCAAAAAAGCAACAAACCAAGCCACAGACTAAAAGCAACCTTCTGTTAAAAAGAAGGTCTTTGCCAACATCTGGTCTAGATGGTAAACAATAAGGAAGTAAAATGCAACCTCCTTTGGAAGGGAATCACCAGAACCAGGTACAACACCTAAGTCCCACCAATAGGTCCCATTCCACAGTCCACAATAGACATATCTTTGGGTTTTTGGGACACATAGGAGAGGCACATCCAAAGAGACTCTTAAACAGGTGAAAAAGCTAAAGAATAGGAAAAGCAGCCTATCAAATATCTTAACGTGCCAACCAGTCAGGGCTTGAACAAAAATCATCACGGCACTCCTGAGTTGTGCCACACAGACTGGAAGCCAGTACTAACTACCGGTAAGGATAATCAACTGCATTGCAAACACTGCCAGAAATAATGCTGTTTTGACAAACCAGCTATTAATGACATGGCTCAAATTGCTATGGAGTCTCCTGGGATGTGTAGGTTGTTTAGCACACCAAACTCCCTGATAGAGAAGACTATCTGACAAAAGTACAAATCCCAGAATCCTATAGCATTGAGCCATGGCAATTAAAGCAGACGTCACAAGATGCATTATTTCTACAGTGCACATGCAGCTACATCACCGGCTCTCTCTATGCAAGCCCTTGTTGACAAATGGAGTGCTCATCCTGCAAAGCAGCTGTAGTTGCCTAAATACCTCATTAGAGCACATTGAGCAAGTAATCCAAAGATATATGTAACTAAGAAACATAAATCACACTCTGGTTGGATATGCCAAATCTCCCAGGAAGGGATGTAGATACTGCACTATACTCAGTCATGAAAAACTCCTACTAGACAGCCCAAAATTTGAGCATTCCAGAGTCAAGACGGAGTACAGAAAAGCCCAAACAAACTACAAGCTTCTTGTTTTACAAAGGGAGTGGTACCTGTCCAGCAGAAGTTGAAACTCCACGTTCTTGGAGTCATGAAGAGGCACCGTCCTTTTTGTCTGGATTTTTTATTTGTTAGTTCACATCCAATCAATATACCATATCGAATAATCGGCTTAAAAAAACCTCTGCAGCCTCTTTGAGTAGAATGGCAAAGAAAAATGAGAAGTTTAAAAATAGAATCGTCATATCAAGCCACCCCAAATATCCCAAACAACAAATGACTTCCCCCAAGTAGTTTCAGTTAGGTGATGTAAAAAGAAGGAGCCAAGGTAACAGAAAACAAAAATAGTCTTCCCACCAGCCCCCTTTTAATAATCCATAGGACTACTCCTGTGAATGAAAACAGCCTGGAAACACGCCTCGTTTGTTCAATGGGATAAATGGCAGATGAATTATTGTGAAGTCACACAACATCATTTGAAAAATCCTTCACCAAAACTGCGTGACACTAACGTTCTATCTAGAAGGCAAACACCTCTAAAACAAACAAATCCAATTGGTACATACACACACAGCACAGGGCAAATAACCTAAACATTTGGGTAGAAGTGTAAATTTTTTTGTTTCCGTGGAACTTGCATACTGTCAGTGAAAGCATACTAGAAACCCATAACAGTAGGGGGAAATAATTTCTTATGCAGACACCTATAACAGCTGTAGCAACCCAAAACAACCAAGTTCAGTGGTACCCCGTTATACTTCAATTGCATAACATGCCAACTGTCTGTATTATGAAGAATAGTTTTTTACAAAAGCAGCACGTCCATATTTACCATGCCTCTGGGGGTGGTAAAGAGTAAGCTCTGCTTGGTAAAACAAAAAGGAAAACTTGCTAGCATTGATTTATGAACTAATTGAGAATGAACAGGACACATATCGACAGTGGGCGCTTGGGAATCACTGGGTTTGGTTCGAGACCCCGTGTGGATACCAAAATAATCCATGGATGTTCAAAGTCTATTAAATACAATTGATAGTAAATGGTGAACCCTTATAAAAAAATAGGCAAAAATCACAGGGTGCAATGAGTTTGGAATTATAATATTTTTCCTTAATATTTTCAAGCCAGGGATGCTTAAACAACCATGATATGAAGAGGACATGTATTAGTCATTAAAAAATATAAAGGAGAGTGTAATAAGAAGTAACTCGGGCCTTAACTAGATTCAGTAGAAAACAGTTCCTGAGAAATCTCGGGAGTGTTCAGGAGACGAACCATGGGAAGGCCAGGTTTGTGAATCGTCCCCGGAAGGAACTCTAATTTTTATCTCTGTGCATCCTTGTGAACCCTTTTGGAATTACTTATGGAACCCTTTGGATAGAATCTGTTGCAAACTGGGTCGGAAAAAATGTCACATGCCAGCCCCCACTCCCACTATGTGACAATGATGGATTGGACACCTCTTTGTACCCTACTTTTGGAGAGCCCAACTTTGTCATCAAACCCGCACATCCTCTGCAGTCAGGGCCCTGGCTCTCATCTCCACTGCTATTTTTGTCAAAGAGATCTCTATTTTTGGTGAATTTACACAGAGCTACATTTTAAACTTCTCCTCCCCCCCCCCCCATTAAGATAATTAGCCTCCAGAGGACGCCTCAGTGTTTCCCATAAGATGGCCCCTTCCTCTTATGCGATGGCTCTAGAGTTTGGCCATCGAGGCGCGTGTTAAATAGACGAAGCGCACAACAACACAAGCCGCAATAGTGAGCAAGGAAAAAAAATAGAAATAGTTAAAAAACGGGGGGGGGGGAAAATGAAACACACAAGGAAATGGGGGTTTTGGATAAATGGCCCATTAAAGGAAAGATACAAAAGGCTGTAAGAAGCAGATGTGGGATCAAGTTTAAAATAAGGAAGAAAATACATACAAAAAAAAACAGCCAACACAGAGACGAAACCTGCGCATTACAAAGGTTGTTTTCCACAAAAAAATGGCACTCGTTGCCAAAAGAAAGGGAGAGGTTCTCCCTTAAATGAGGAGGAAAGTCAAGGTAAATGGAAATGTGCTGCCCCTCCAGCCCAAATGCCCACCCTCGCTACCTAACAGAATTACCATGGCTATGTGAAATACATTCACAAACAAAACCAAAATTCATTTACTTGGTATTTGCAGGGTTTGTTGGTACTCCTCCCCAACCCCCACCCCCAAGTAAATCAAAATATATTTGAATTGGGCATTTGGACAAAGAGATTCCTACCCATAGTTTCCAAATTTGGGCCTAAACAGCTTGTTGTGTAATGGCTGCAGATAAGGATAATCAAATCCTGAAGCCCATGTGCCTCCTC
>NC_056527.1:82266526-82281241 GCF_019175285.1 Sceloporus undulatus | reverse complement strand
CAGGATACTTAGAGGACCGTCTCTCGCCATACAATCCGCCCTGCACACTCAGATCATCTGGGCAGCAATTGTTAAAAGAGCTCCAGAGGTTCGATCAGCCACCACCACCAGGAGGGCCTTCTCCACCTCGGCCCCCAACCTCTGGAACTCGCTGCCTGTCGAGCTCCGCTCAGCCACCTCCCTTGTCCAATTTAAGAAGGGGTTGAAGACCTATCTCTTCGTCTTCGAGCAGGCTTACCCCTGACTCCCGCCCCTGGATGCTCTCTCCCCCCTCCTCCGTCAGCATTGTCTAGCTGGCATGAGTTTGGGTTATTGGGTTGTTTGTTATTATGTATGTTTTAACTGTTTTGGATTTTATTGTAATGTATTCTGATGTAAACCGCCATGATTTTCTTAGAAGGGCGGTATAGAAATAAATTTTTATTTATTATTATTATTATTTATTTATTTATTTATTTATTTTTATTCACAGGAGATTTATTACTGCTTTCCTCTAAGGCTGAGAGAATGTGGCTTGTCAAAAGTCCCCTAATGGTTCCATAGCTGAGTAATAAATTATTATTATTATTATTATTATTATTTGTATCCCGCCTCTCCCTTTTTGAGGATCAAGACAGGTAACAGTAAAATAAATAATATTATTATTTATAATAAATAAATAATAAATAATAATATATAGTAATACATAATAAATAATAAAACTTTTATTTATACACCGCTTTTCTGCTACAAAGGCAATCAAAGCGGCTTACATATTTAAAACAGAACTCATATACAATATATACTATATATACAAAATGATGTCTTACCCCCCTCTTTAAAAAGAATTAAACATATTACAGTTTAAAATTAGTCTGTTAAAAACTATTAATAACAATTATCTAATGGGCCAAGTGGTAGCATAATACATACATATATAGAGTGGGGAGGATTCATTTAGCCGAATCATTCTATTCAGGAAAGGCCTGCCTTTATAGGCTGCAATAAATTTCTCCCAGAGGACCTGAGAGTGCGGGGTGGATTATGTGGAAGTAGGTGATCCCTTAAGTAGGTTGGACTCAGGCCATGTAGGGCTTTAAAGGTGATAACCAACAGCTTGTACTGTGCCCAGAAACTAATAGGCAGCCAGTGGAGAGATTTCAAGACAGGTGTTATATGGCCACTTCCAGTTTTTCCAGTAACCAGCCTGGCTGCCATATTTTGTACTAATTGGAGTTTCCGAACTAGGTACAAGGGTAGCCCCATGTAGAGTGCACTGCAGAAATCGAGTTGTAAGGTTACCAGTGCATGTACTACAGCTTTTAGGTCCTTTACTTCCAGGAAACGGCAGATGGAGGGATTAGAACTTAAGATGCGTTACAGACTGCCCCTTTGGGGCGGCCTGTAGGCACTCCTTTCCCCACCGGATCGGGGCCTCAGCTGCCAGAGCGGCAGCCTCCGAGGCCCTGATCTGCCACTTTCCAGGTTGCGGGGAAGCAGCAAAAGGCCACTTCCCCACTGCCTGGAAAGGGATGTCCTTGGGGCTTCATGCCCCAAGGACACCCGACGGCGGCGGGAGCCCCTTTCTCACTTGCATTGCTGGAGCAGCCATCTAAAGGCTGCGCCAGTGACGCAAATCACGGAAGGAGCTCCGTTTCAGAGCTCCTTCTAGCGCCGCGGAAAGGGCACTCTATGCGCCCTCGCGCAGCGCAAAGACGTCACATCCGCACCACCCCGTTTGGAGGTGGCACATTCGTGACGTCGTAATGGCGGCCCCTTTCCCTAACCCTAGTACGTCCCCAGGACGTATTTTACGCCCGTCTCCCGTTCTGTTAACGGCCTAAGTTTCCAACGAGTCTTCGTTACAACACTTGCAGCCGGGGCTCCTAATCATACATTAACATTGTATTAAAGAGTTTATAGTTTTTAAGGTCAACAGATTTTTCCATTCTACGTCACTGGTGCTAGTTCTTCAGCTTGCCTTAAAAGCTTTTGCTAGCAACTCCAAATGTAGCCTCTTGTCTCATTGCCTGGTGTTTTTGTTTAGCATGCCAAGGAGGCTGTCTGGGCGGACCACATTTCAGGCCTCACCGCATCAGATGATTATGTTCCATGTGGTGCTCAAATGCTTAAACGCTTCTGGCCTGTGCAGGACTGACGTCATGTGCAACCTTTCCTTGCCAGCACAGTGCTTCTTTCTCTCCGGCAGGGGACAGGACTCTTTTTTTTTTTTGGGCCAGTGGACACACTTTACCAGAGACCTCCCTTTGATTTTGTTGAACACTGAGAACTGGCAGCTGAAAACAGTTTAAAAGCTCCACAGCAACTCTATAACCAATGCTTGATACCTTTGTACTTTGGACAAAATTTGCTTATCGCAAGGAAAGCACATTTGAAACTTAATGGAGTACTGTATTTCTTACGTGCTCCACCAACCCCAGTAGCAGACTAAAGGGTTTGTGGCAGCTTTCAGGATAAATCCATTAGCTCCTACCTTTTAAGATGTTACCCAGTCTGACTATTACGTGGTTTATTGCACTACACCGGTTTATACCACTTGAATTGCCTCTGACAACTTGAATTGTTTAAAGCTCCATTTTAGGAATCATGGGCTACATAGTTTTGTAGACAACTGGCATTCTCTGCTCGAACGTTTCTAGTCCAATCCTAAAGTGCCCATTCTGGTAACCAGGAATCCCCTGTCTAACTACAGAATTAAGCTGATTTAATCTTCTCTTCTCCAGGTTCCTTTCGAACTTAAATCAGAGACTGGGCTAGAACTTTTCTAGCAGAGAACTTTTCCCCTGTTGCAAGGAATTCCACGTCACCACAACCATGGCCAACGGCTGTCTTTCTTATGTTGCAGCTGACGCACCTTCCTGGTAGAGACAAAGGATTTAATGGCTGGGCATCCATTAGTTTTTTATGGGTTTTTCAGGTTACATTCTAGAAGAGTTTGTTCTTGACATTTCGCATCATCTGTGGCTGGCATCTCAGAGACTTCCTGGTAGCTTCGACTCATGACTCCAGGCCTCCAAGTACCAATTGTAATGGGCTGGGGAAGACTCCTATGATTCTTCGAATCGTGGAAGTGTTGACTTCAATGAATGAATAATGAATGAATTTCTTACAGCACATGGCACATGACGTGTTGATTCAGAATGTACCATCATGCCACTGGTACCACTTCTGGGAATGTTTTGTTGTTGTGTGTGCCTTCAAGTAGTTTCTGGACTTACAGACAACTCTACGGTGACTTATCATGGCCATTTCTTGGAAAGCTTTCTTCCGAAAGTGTTTGCCATCGCCTCCCCTGAACGCTGAGAGAGTGTGACTTGCCTAATGTCACCTAGTGGGTTTCATGCTGAGCTGGAATCAAGCCCTGGTCTCTAGAGTTCATAGTCCAACCTCTTAAACCCTATGCCACATGGCTGTCTTCTCTTGTGTGTGTGTGTTGTCTGCCTTCCAGTCATTTCAACCACCCTAAAATGAACCTATCACACTATTGCACATTCTGGGTATAGCCCTCCCTAAAGGGCTCGAAATGGCAAGAAATCCCTCTTTTCCCTGCTATGTGGCTAAAAAACAGCTCAAGCCGGATATCATGGTCAACGGCAGGGGAGGCAACTTTTGAGCCGGGGCCGGGTTGCGGCCCCTAGACAACTGGGGGGCCGAGCCAAAAAACAAATAATTCAATAATTTTAAAACATTGAATATCTACATAGAAACCAGGCCAAACTGTAGGACAAACTTTTCAAATGGAAGGGAATTTTTTTTTTTACAAAAACGGAGGGAACATGAAAAAAATTGCGATTTTTAAAAAAATGTTAATATAAATGCATGTTTCTGAGGCTTTCCATAGACAATTGCACCCAAAGCCTGCGTGGCAATCGGCGGAGACACCGGGCTGGGGGCCAGTCCCAAGGCCTTGCTGGGCCGGCATCCGGCCCGCGGGCCGCAGGTTGCCTACCCCTGGGTCAACGGTATTGACACCCACTGAAAGGTCCTTAGAACTAAAGGGCTGTTGGCCTTCCAGACAGAAAGAAAATCACAACATTTTCTTCTCACTCTGCTCGACAGCAGTAATAAATATAATAAACCATAACAATCAGTAAATATTTGCCTAAACACTCTACTCTCTAGAGTATGTTGGTGCCTGAGGCAGCCACCATCCTCTGTTTCTTAGAAGCTTCTGCTCTGTTCAAGGTAGTGGAGATGTGTATGTGTGTGTTTGTGTATGAGGCCTAGCAACTTTTGAGGTCACTGACAATGCTGACTTAATCACTGTACACAATGCATGCCATTTGGAAAGAAGTCAGCCAGTGGAGGGCAGGCAGTTCAGACCGAGTAAAAAACAATTTGCCAATCACAGCCACAAGCGGGGCTGACTGTGATTGTGGGTTTTGTGAGCCAGATCGACGATCTTCACTCACGGTTCTTTCATTGCAATACCTTGCCTCTCTTCTGTGGTGCCTTAATATCGATAAGTAAATTATCATAAGATATTAGGTCCTTCGTTCTATACATCTATCACAGTCGTAACATTTTAAAAAATAATGTCCGGTAAAAGGAACGGCTTTCAATTCTATCATAAATTCTATTTTATTTTGTTTCGGGATTATTTTTTCAACTCTTTAAAAGTTTCTGTATTGAATATACTCATACTTTTCATATTTACAGTTAGCATATTTTTTCACTATATTTAGTTTTTAAAAAAATCTAATAACTTTCTGTTGTCTCAAAACTTCAGAGGAAACCAATTTTTCAGTTATTAATATCGCTCTGAAAGCTACTAGATTCCCTTGTTAGATTCTACTCTCATGGAGGTGGACCATGAGGGGTATACACTTTCCTCCTCTTCTGTCTGTCAAAGCAACTGTCAAAGCACAGGAGGCCTGCTGAGACAACAGGTTGGCAATTAATCCCGTGGAACGCCTCCTGTTCTGCTGCAGACTTCACCCACTCCTGACAAAAATTTGACATTGCCACATGTATCGCTGCTTAGTGCCTGGGAGTAGCAAATGGAAAAACCTTTTCTGGCATCCAGGGCAGGTCAGAACATTTTGGTCGGCGAATTGCACCCCAGCCCATGCAAGCCAAGGAGCAAAATACTCAAAGCAAATCAACTCTTTTGGCCTGGAGGCAGGATGAACTCACACAAACCTTTCTCTGCTTTCAAAGAGTATCAAATTTATTAATCCATCCATACACACACACATTTTGTTATCCACAGTGGTCCTGAAACCAAACCTCTGCAGATTACCAAGAGCCTATGAATCTATTTCCTGTTGTATCGTGATATGCAATTATTGTTAGGGGCAGCAGCTTTACTCTGTCCCTGTCAGGGGCTGGGGCCCTTCCTAATACTAATTCAGTTGATCGAACTGGCCTCAGGATTGGAAGCTCTGACATGCGGAAGGGATACCGGGAAGAAATGTCTGTTTTGAGAGCTCAGTCAGGAACCAATGGTAGACTGGGGGCTTTCCTCCCGGTGATCAGGAGAATTGTCCTGAGTCTGAACTTAAGAGAGATATCCATGGTGTTGACCTATTTTTGTTGTTGTGTGCCTTCAAGTTGTTTGACTTTATGGCCACCGTTTGCAACCTATTCCGGGCTATTCTTGGCCAAAAAACTACGAGGCTGTGGCTTGTCCTCAGGGTCTCCGAGTAGCTTTCTCGCTACTGAGCATTCAAACCCTGATTTAGCCCAGAGCTCGTTAAAACTTAACCCCTCTCCCATGATGGCTCAAACCAATTTTGGGGACTATGTTCCTCAACTGAGATAGTTTCTTTAAAGTTTCATACTGAAATTATAGAGTGAATTCTCTGCCCTCCTGACATGAAAACCACCAGGAGCCCTTTCATGTTCACACAGCTATAGCACAATGTTCCTATTAGTCATGACAGCATTTCCTATGAACCCAAAAACAGACATTACCATCTCAATTGACATTGGACGCCTCTGGGCCACTTTCGTCAGGAATGTGACTTTTTCAGCCTCTGGTTATTAATTGCCTAGTGTATTTACCACTGTACTAAAAATAATTCAGCTTACATCGCTTTTAAAGAGCTGTAGCTCCATTTCCTTGAATCTGGATTTGTAGTTTTACAATGTCTTCAAACCTTCTCTGCAAAAGCGTACTGCCTGCTCACAGGATTATCTAACTAGAGGAAACTACAACTACAAGTCCAGGGCTACATAGGATGGAGCCATGCAGTTAAATCAGTAGCGTCAAAGGCATTATTTCTACAGTGTACCTTTGTGGGTGAAAAGGAAATAGCCTCTCAGGATGTGTAAAAAAAGTGATATGTAGGTAAATGATACGTTCAATTGCTGCCAGCGGGGGGGATGGGTGGGCAGAAATAAGACCCCTTCTGGACAACCAAACAGTATGCTTGGGCTTGTTCAATAGCGGTGGTGCTGGTGGGGGCTTTTGGCCAGGCTCTTCCCCAAACAAACACTTCTCCAGCTTCCCCTTATCCACTTAGCAGCAAGAGAGGACTCGAGGGTTGTTCTTGGGCTGTTCTTCTCCCAGGGACAAGCCTGGGAGATCAGATTATGACCTTCATCGAGAAACCCCTAGATGAGCACCTGAGTAAAATATCAGCATTCCCTAGAACATTCTGAAAAACCAGAGCGGTGGACTTGCGTGCCCAATAAATCTAGGCTTAGACCCCGAGACAGAAGAACAATCGCTATTACGTTCCAGTGTTGTGGAGATTTTTGCTCCCTACGAGAGTAACCACAACTAGTACTATTCTGTAGGGTGAGGATCGGCCGACTTTCAGGTCAGATAGTGTTTGTTTGCGAACAGACTTAGGTTCCACCCTTTAGATATTATTTCCCGACTTCTTCATTTACTTTCTTATCCACACCACTCCTTTCCAGATCACAATTCCAGCGATGCAAATCCTTGGTTTTTTTTTATTTTTACACAGAGTAGGCTGGGCCAATGCGTGCTTTCTTAGAACGCCTCCACCCATTTGCCCTCCCTTTGGCTGCCTTCTCCGTTCCATAACCTTCACGGCCACCAATCCTAAGCACAAGGAACGGCAGAAAAAAACGCCCCCCCAGCCCATCTCCAAGCCTGCAGGTTTTTGAGGCCTCAGCTGGCAGGCATTCCAGGCTGTGGAATTTGTTTTAGCAGCCCTTTTAGATCCAGAAACAACTTGGCTCTATTCTTTCTCCCTCAAACAAGAAGCAGAATCTGAATCACAGACTACAGGCGAACAAAGGGGCCAGAAAGACAATGGCATCATTTACTTTTAAAAGTTTAAAAAATTAATGTTGCACGCAGCATATAGGATCATTCGGACCACATCTTGTCAGGTTCGATGGACTGGGAGTGACGCCACGTGGGGTCCGCTCAAGCAAACCTGCGTAAAGGGAACCCTGCTTAAAATCATATTTATTGAAAATATCTAAGAACTAACGCTCCCCAGCCTCATTGCAGCTTCCGTCACTATGTACAATGTACTATGATATTATTAAAACACCCTGTCAACCCCAAAGGTTGCAATGCATGGCTACATGCCAAAGAGTTTGTAGCGCCTTAAGCCTAAGATATTTATTATGTCACAAAGCTTTCATAGATGCGCTCTAAAGCCTTTAGCATCCTCACCCCTGGGTGTCACCCAGTTGTTGTTTGGCGGATGGCCTGTGGGCTGCAACCAAATAGCACACTCAGGCCTTTTCCTTTGCCATGGTGGCCAGGGCCTGACTAGGTGTCACCCCTTTCTGGGGTGTCACCTAGTGCCGGTTTGTATTTCCCTGCACCCCCTAGTTATATACTGGTCTAAAGCAGTGCTTTTAAGGTCTATCTAATCTAGGGCCTGGAAATATATTCTTTCCAGTGTGCCAACATTGGCACCCTCTTTGTGTCCATGGGTAAAACCCTGTTTTCCTTTCTTCCTGGAAATTCACAGAACCCCAGATGGTCAAGGAACCACCACTTTGAGCAGCACTGGTCAACATGAACACACTCCCTTGGGAGGTGGTGACGTCTCCCTTTTTGCGAGTTGTCAAAACAGAGGCTGTCAGGGTCTTTGACTTGAAGCTCCTGCATGCAGGGGTTGGATTGGAGGCCCCGTGTTATCTATCCAAAGTTTCTGATTTATGACTCGAGCAGAGGAACAACTGTCAAATGTTAGGGCAGGGATACTCCAGGGTCTAATAGCATGTGGGTGCACTGAATCATAGAGTTGGAAGACACCGCAAGGGCCATCCAGTCCACATCCCTGCCATGCACGGAAATTCAATCAAAGGGGTGGGAAATGTTGATAAAATGGCGAGCGGGTATTTTGCGTTTAAATCCTTAGTTACCTAAGATTCCTCACTGTTTTTGTTGTTACAGACTCTAAAATAACTACGCCTCTTAGAAATATTCGAAACTTGAGATCCTTCACTCTGGAAATATGCAAAAACACCGGCGATATACAGCAACGTTTTTGCAAAAGCGTATCATCCACTGGCAGGATACTGTCCTGCTAAGTACTAGCAAAATTCAGAATTGGAAAATGCCACTTGAAAAATGACAGTTAAATAGTGCAGGAAACTCAAGTGAAACTGCTTAGAACAAAGCCATTCATTTCAAGATCAAATTTCACTTTTGAGCTTGTATGTGTGTATGTGTATCTCTCTTTGGAGAGAGGGAGGATGGACTTAAAATCCAGGCAATTTTTCTGCTCCGTCGGGTTGTTTGCCAACGTCTTCATCCGTTCTGGAACCCCACTTTGCCCCCTGCCGTTGGGTCTTATCTCCCCAGAGTCGAGTTGCAATAATAGATTGGAAAATGCAACGGTGGATAGACTCTGTCAAGAAAACCACTGCCCTGAGCTGCAAGACTGAGCAGGGCTGTTGATGTTAGCGGTAGCTTGGACTGGTCTCTCATTCATGGGGTTGTCATAAAGACCAAAGTAGACTTGCCAGCTGCTAACAACAAAGTCGAGCAGACTTTCTCTAGCGCAGCAAACACAGCTCTGTCTTGTGACACCTTAGATGAACATACTTCTTTTTGATAAAATGTGTGGCTGGAGTCCACATGTTAAGTGAATGAAACGTTATCCTCCGCTGACAGATGAAATGAAACAATTTGGAAAAGGCAGCAAATGGCCATGGGCTCCCTGAAGTTCCATTAGTCTGCCTATTTCTAAGGAAAGCCGCTCAGTGCCAAATAAGACGAATAATCATTCTAAATAGGAGAAATGGTTTTTTATCATGGCTTTTACCTTCTACGGCCCCTCCATAGAAGTCCTATTCTCCAGCTGTTCTTGATTTGGTGGGATTGGTTGTATTAATTCCTCTGTTGTCCCACATTTCCAGCTGCTTTTGAAAAATGTCTAGTTTCTCATTCCACTCATTTTCCCATTAGTCCTCTTAGCTAAATTGATTGCAAGCCTGTCAATAGTGCAACAGTAGGTTTGATTCATTTAACTCAGGAGGAGAGGAGAGGGAGCGGATCGAATCTGGCTTCTGGTTAGCGTCAGTCACAGACAAACTGTGCAGATTCCTTGTTTGTCTGTTCTGCTTATAGTAACGTTTCTTTTTGGCCAATCTTGATGTTGCTGGGTTCCATATTGTCTTGGTTTTACTGTGAAAGTTGGAGGGTATGACAACAGTCAATATAGCATGCACCCATTTTAAACCTCCCCCCCCTTTGTAGGGTTGTCACTCAAGGGAGAAAGTTATGATCTCTTGATTTCTGCATGCAAGCTTTTGACTTTTAAATAACAAAGGCATTCCCCCCCCCCCAAAAAAAGTTTGCAATCATTATGCAAGAGAACAAGGGCTTTGGTCCATTTTTGTATTTCGGCTGCTGAACTGTCCATCAAGTTCTTATAAAATATGCAAACGGACCAACGGAAGTGAAAAGAGGGGGAAGCAAGGAGGGGGGAAAAACAGGTTTGGGTGGAGACGCCAAATGCTTGTTTATTTTATTCCTGGTCCGCACTTCCCATCCTCACTTGCTACAACAATATTAGTCTCTAGTGACAAAAGGCAATCAAGATTTTGCCTCTGACAGACAGAGAAAGAGACGAGAAAAGAGAGATAGGAGGCCCACCACGTACTCCTAACTCCTGCTACTGAGTTCAAAGTCCCACGCTCTCAAGCATTACTTGCCTCTATAGATACAGGGTGTGTTGTTGTTTTTATAGTAAAATGGTTACTTTTTGTTTCAAAGTTGTGTAATGTTCCCAATGAAAGTTAAAAAAGCACACACTTGAGTGCTAATGCCATGGGCCTTCTGTACTATGAAAAGGACACTCCGTTTTGCCTTGTTATCACACCCTCCACACACAAACACAATATTGCAGTGTAAATTTTACCTGCCATGGAGCATCCTCTGGGATTGTAGTTTGGGAGGCCTAGAGTTGCACTGGCACAGTTTTACAATATCAGAACCTACAATCCAGAATTGCAACCGGAGGAATACGGCAGTAAAGTTGTAATCACCCTGTAAACACTGTGTTGTGTGACATATTCAAGCACTCACAACACATCATAAGCAACAGCAGGAGCTAGCATAGTCTTCCTACAAGATCTGGTGGACAGCCAACCCCCATTAAGTAGAAATGTATGTATAACTAGTTACATATAATCTCATTGTATCCAAGCTCTGCGCTGCATTATACTTCATTCTACTACTCTTACAGGGGTGTGAGGCTCTTTACTACCATAAGCCTTCAACAATATCGCACCTTTAAAAACCACATATAAAAACCAAGAATATATAGACGGAGTGCCTATAAATCTGTGGCTTTTTCTTGCTACTTTTTATCCTTGGCCATCGTGCCGCATTAACGCAGCATCAGGGAGCTTACAGGCTCCTGCTAATTTCCTGAGGTTCTAGAATTATTATCTAGCAGCATGGAGTAGGACCCTTTATCTACTAACCTCGTCAAAGATGTATATTACAAGCCAACAAGGACTATTATTCCTGATTCCTCATTACTTGTAGCATTTTGGGGTGAGCATTGGCAAGAAAATGCATCAGTGGCGCCTACGGGCACTTGTTTCAGGTCCACCGCTTGATTCAAAGCAGTCTCCACAGTGCTCTTCTCTATGATATGTTGGTGATATTAGTCTGATTGCCACTGGAATCTGTTGGTGCTTTATGCTGGTTGTCGCAGTTCATTTTAAGAGTGTAGTCATTTGAGTATTGGACTATGGACTCTGGAGCCCAGGGTTCATATCCAGCTCAGCATGGCTAAACCCACTGGTACCTTGACACGTCACACTTCTCTCTGCCTCAGAGGAAAGCAAAGTAACCCCCCTCTGAACAAAATCTTGTCAAGAACACTCTCTGATAGGTATGGCTTTGGGGATGTCATAAAATTGTAAAATGATGGGACCACAAAAAACACTGCAGAAGTAATCCAGTTTGAATTGCTTTAACTGTCCTGCCTCAAGTACTAGGGAATTCTGGCAATTGTAGTTTTGTGAGGACATTTTTAGCGTTCTCTGTTAGAGAGCTTAGCCCCACAATAAAACTACAATTCCCAGGATTGCTTAGCACTGAGCGAGCCAGGGCTTTAACGTGGTCTCAAATGCTTATTCTGCAGTGTTTTGGGGACCTGGGGCCCACAACAACAGTCTAGTCCATTAGGCCAGGACTGGGTGGTATTAACCTTTTAGAGCCTAACACCTTAAGGTACCAAGGTCCTGTCTGATCTTGAAAGTAAGCAGGAGTCAGCCTGTTAGTTACTGGGTAGGAGCCCACCAAGGAATACCAGGGTGCTATATGCTATATTTCAGAGGAAGGGAACTGATAAAAATACCTCTTGTCTAAGAAAATCCTGTGAAATTCATTGGGTCAACCCTAAGTCAACAAATGTGTGGAGGCACATATAACCCCTCAGTTGCTGGGGTACACAGGGGAGGAAGAAGAAAGATTGCTGACTGTCAAGAGCGGAATTCCTTGAGCTAATCGGCCTACTGGGTTCTGGTTGTTTGTCCGCTTTTTCTCTGGTAATGATGTTTTTCCTCTCTACCACAAACCTCCTTTCACCATATACATTCATTTTACTCCTGACATCTCGTGTTGCCATTATTTGTATTCTTTTTTAAACTGCACTGTTACAATGCTTAAATTCTACTTTGACTGTCATCACTCTATTCCTCTGGGATCTGCAGTTTAAGCAAGAGCTATTTAGATATTTAGATTCTCACTCAGAGAACTGAGTGCCTCCCAAACTGTAAACCTGGGTTCCTAAAGGTGTTGTAACCAAAGGCCAGTTAATGTGAATAATGTTGCTCTAATGTGCTACTGTAGCCCTGGTAATCTCTTCGGCTTATTCGCCCAGCTGCCGCCCATTACCTGGCCAGAGGGACCCTTGAAACGGTTGGTTTGGTACATGCTTGGTAACCTCTAGATGGATTTCTGCAATGCGCTTACATGGGGCAACCCTTATACCATACCCAGAAGCTACAGCTGCTACAGAATATGGCAGCCCCGACTGGTCACTGTACTTCCCGGGCCAGCATATTCACCCTGTCGCTAAGCGACCTGCCATTGGCTGCCTATTCGCTTCCGGGCCACAGTTCGGTGTTGGTGATACTATAAAAGCCCTACATGGCTCGGGCCCCCCCCCCCCCAGGATACCTGAAGGGCGCCTTCTCCCCATACCTTCCGCCCCGCACCCTTTGCAGAACGTCTGGGCAGCAACTTACTTAGGGTTTCCAGGGGCCAGTTTTACCTCCACCAACGAGGAGGACATATCCATCACCGCCCCGGCCTTGGAAACACGCTTCCCACAGAGCTCCGCTCGGCCACCTCCCGGTCAGTTAGAGGGATTTTAAAAACCTTCTTCTTCAAGCTCATTCCCCGAATGAATTTCCAGTTGGCCTCCTCCCTCTTTTTGTTGGCAAGCTGGTTGGCTGATGGGTTTTTAATTTGTTTTTACTATGTGTCTTTGATTGTATTTGAATTTTATTGTGTTGTTCACCGCCCTGATTTGACGGGCGGTTTATTTATTACAAATACACAATTTATTATTCTTATTTTATTCCGCCGAATGGTCCACTGCCAGCATGGCTTCCTAGTATAACTACCTGCCAAGACTTCCGTCGTGGTACGAGTTCCACCAGGAACCTCATTTCACTTTTCCCACTCCACTTAACATAGCATTAAAACTTCGACCTCGTTCACATAACACCGACACTGCCGTGGCAAAAAAACTCTATAAGGATAGAGAAGCCCCACCTTATATCAAACGGACTACGACCACGATTTTATACTTACATGCTCCAAAATATCCCACTCAATCCACTGTTTATAGGCCAATCTCTATGATACTCTGTATCTCTCCAGACTTGCAAGACAGAAATCACCCATTTATTAATTCCTCAGTCAGCATACAGCACCACTAAACAAATGGGAAGTGATTGTTGCGGCACGAAGGTACCTAGCATACCTGCTACCAAGACACCTAGAAGAGAAAATGCTTAGTAGAACCCATTATATCTGTTGTCACATACAATGTCCAACTAAACCTCTCAGACAGTGTAATTAGCACATTACAGCCATCTTTGGACAATCCTAGTCTATCTCACAGGCTGTTGTCGGAGGAAGGCCAGTAGTAACATTAAATTCCACGTAACAGGAAAACTAGGATTCAACAAGAGAACCATTAAACCTAGGCATGGTTTCCTCTGCCATATCGAGAGCGGTATGCCAAATCTGTGTATTTAAACATCTATGTACTTAAAACTTAAGATTGCTTGGCATTCTATTTTATTTAATTTACATAAAATGAAAGATCAAAAGCACAGAGGGTTATGCCCCTTCTTTTAATAGCTCCATTCCCCTCCTCTGACACATTACCCTAGAGAAAATCAGCTTCAAATAAAGTATTTCTCAACAACATACTTTGACTTTCATTTGTTGATTGTGCAATATTCTAACATACACTCAAAGGAAGGCCCTATGTCGGATTTCAGCTACGACATACTCTATCTGGGTACTCTAGGTGAAGTAGCAGCTTTGGAGGAAATTTGAGGGGGAGGAATTACTATTCCATAGGGTGTTCTTTGACCCGACTTTGATTGTGAGTGGACATTTTGTAGTACTTGTTACATCACCTATTAACATAATAATCTATTCTTTTTGGAAATGTGAGGGAGTTTTGTTTTAAAATATAATAGTATAAGCACCATCAGCTGAACCTATCTGAAAAAAATCAATTCCCCAAACTCTACTTGGAGCCCACGCAACCCCATTCTGCCGCTGTTCTTCAGTTAGCTCTGCACCCCATTATTGATCCTCTGGGAGACATTCTCAATGGGGATTGCATTGGGTACAGAATTAGCCAACAAACTGCAGTAAATGAATCTACCTTCTTTACAACCTACTGTGCACTTACTGAAAATGTCAAACTGCAAGTGCTGCTTACATTTATGCTTTAATGTGTGTACGTGTGTTTTCCTTCTAGTTGCCCTATTCTCGGAAAACACAAGAGGGACACAATGCAGACAGTCCTGATGGAATAACCATGTGATGTTCCTTAGGCACAGGGTAGGCTTTCTGACTCTCAGAGGTGCCAGGTGGCAAACCAAGAGGGCACTCATTGGGCCTTGCCTTGATCTCTGTTACCTTCCCTGTGGATTGTGTCCTTGCATTTTGTAAATGGGTTTGTCATCATCACAGATGTCTCCATTTGCAGCCTGAGGGACGTATTAGTAAATGAAGTGATTTAAAACTCAGCAAGCTCCACATTGGCTACCGCGCACGCGTTTGCA
>NC_056527.1:82193256-82266501 GCF_019175285.1 Sceloporus undulatus | reverse complement strand
TACTCGTAATGAATGTGAACATTTTCCGTGAGGAGTGAAAAATACTCAAGGAAACAAGGGAGGGAGTAGGATTTTTTTGGTTTTAGCATATTACTATATAAATTTAGTATTTTATGGTGTGGTGTTTTATTGTTTACTATTTATTGTATATGTTCTGATGTACCACACTTTGGTGGAAAGAGCATTATAAATAAATGTTCTTATGTCAAATATTAAATTAACAGCCCAAATCTTTGATCACAGGTCTCTAACATTGTATTGTACATGGAAGTCAGGAAACAGGCTACCTGCACTGATCCTAGCTAGAAAAGTGACAGATGCTGAGATAACCATATAACGTCACTAAATATAAGCTTTATTTGGAGAAAGTGAGGTATGTTATACTGTGCATAAAGAAGTGTATACTGCAAGAGCAAGCAACACATCTGCCTCTGCATCTCTCCTACAGGAGTACCTAAAGTTTTATATTCACAGCAGCTAAGACTTGTCAACAGCTATAATGAGCAAGCCAAAGGCAACTTACCTGCAGTATTGACAGACACCTACGAAAAGAAACAAATAATGAATGATATAGACTCAGCTGCTGGCAAATTCATTACCATAAAAGTAAAGAGAGATTTTCCTCCAAAAATTATGAGGTGTTATCTGGCTTCTGTCAGCACTCCTATTTATTCCTGTTGCTCCATCATTAGTGACTTCTTTAATAATCCCCCCCCCCCCCCTTACTCTCCCTATGCCCTTCCCCCAATATAGGCTTATACATCAAAGCACTGCCCAGCCTAACAACTTCAACTTGTCTATTACATTTCAGAAGACTGCACCAAAACCACTCAGAAAAATGCATGTTGGTCAAACTTAATCCAGAATCTCTCACTGAAACAGTTCCAATTTCCTTTTCATTATACAAATCCATGAGCTCTTGCTCTTCCCAAGTGGTATTTTTGTAGGCTTCTGTTAAAATGTTCACCATCAGTAGCAACGAAACTGACCAGCAATGCAGGAAAACCAGCTCCTCTTAAGCCAACAAGATTTTCTCATTCTAAATTCTCAGTAATGACAGCCCCCAACTTTACACAGCCTTGTTTTAGATGATGGTGGGAAGCGTGTACCTTTCTTAATATTGTTATGCATTAAGCTCCCATTAGCCCCATACAATACAGTTAATGGTCAGGGATGATGGGAGCCAATAACATCTGGAAGGTCACATGTTTCCCACTCTTGTTTCATAGGAGGGCTAGGGATTTTTTGGCTGTTAAAGTGTTACTGCACTTCAGGTCTCATGGCTCTGCTGTATTAGGCCTGAAAAGAACTGCAATCCAAGAACACTGGTGTGTGTGTGTGTGTGTGTGTGTGTGTGTGTGTGTGTGTGTGATGGCCCCCATCCTTGTTGAAACATCTCCTTTCTCCCACCTTGACTTTGATCAACTATTTACAGATTATGCCTTTCATTTTGGTAGCCTGAAGGTGACAGACAAATGGTAATTTTAAAAACAACAACAGAACTATAGCTTTATACAGCACTTCAACATATTAAAAAAGTAACACAATCTAGTATCCATGTATTTTCCTCTCTGCAATTTGCAGACATAAGATAGCATGTTACAGCTAGACACAGAAATAGCTGAAGCAAGTCCAGTGTGATCTAAAAGCACAGCTTTTACACACAGGAACGCAGACAAAAGGCCTCACTTGTTGCATCCTGGGAAAGTATCAGGCTATCACAGTCGCAGAAAGGAAATAGCTGATGTATAGGGACAATGTCATTGCCTTGGTCTCTCTCCTTAAAATCTAAATTAAGGCCCAGTTTCAGACTGTGGCCTGTGTTTAATTCAAGGTAACCAAAAATGCTAATTAGCTGAAACAAGTAACCATCTATTCTTAAATATTTTGAGATAATAACCAGGAGCAGCCCCCCCCAAAGCAAATATTATCCAATGCAAGCCAAATGTTGACTGAGAATTGGAACCTGTGATGCTCTGAAAAGCTGCTTGCCTTCCAGAAGTGCAACTAAACAGTTCCCCCAAAGTTTCCATTATGAAGACAGAATGAAGACAAATTCTTAATAGGAACCATGGAAGTACCTCATCATGATCTTCATCTAGGTATTTAATCTGGATATCGTTCAGTTCAAATGAGACTTTTACCTGCAAGAGAATTGACATGCTGTAAAATAGGCTGTCACGCTTTCCATTATAGCCAGAGAAAGAAGCAGGACGTATGGGGCATGCCACATAAGACTGCAGGGAGATAGAAGGATTTTACCTCCCTGTGCTCCTTTTTTAAATATTAGATTTTATTAATTTATAAACCATTTAAACACAATACAATGTAAGAATATAGCATATTATACTAAACTACACACACACACACACACACAAAAGCATCCTAGTCCCCCACCTAACCTAACCCACCCACAAACCAAACCAAATATCAACCTCCCACAAAAAATATCACAAACACTTAGTTGACTTCTCACCCTCTGATTCCAAGAATATAAAGCTGAATGAACTCCCCTTTTTTCTTTAGACAAAAAATAATTCCCAAACTTTTAAAACATTGTCACAAGATTTCTTAATCAATGTTGCTAGCTTATTCATCTCAGCCATTTCAAAGATCTTAATAATCCATTCTTCCTGTGGTGTATCTTCACTTTTCCACATCTAGACATACAATAATGTTGCTGTAATGATCATATAGTACATCCCTGTGCTCCTACCTGTACACAGTATTCTATGTTATTAAAAATCAAGAACTCTGTGCCAGGATTATGGAACTTTACAGCCCATAACTATCTTCATTTTTGCATAGTTTATTTTGTGGCTGTTGGACATAAGGAAGATCAACAGAATAAGCAGAGTACTGTACTGGTGTTAAAAAACCATTCTATCCCACCCCAGTCTGAGAGATCATCAGGCCTTGGTCTCACAACTTCAAGCAGCCACCAGCACTAGCAATATGCCTCCACAAATCAGACCAGCTTTTTTGTGTGTGAAATTTTGGATTCAGTACGCAAGTTCAGAAGATCCGAGCTCTGCAACTAGGACTCCAAAAACAATTTGCTAGGCACTCCTCACAAAATGTGTTATGTATCAATCAGGCCAGCCACCAGGATAATGAAATCCTGTGAGAGCACAGGCAAGGTAAACACCTGAGTACAAAGGACAAAGCAAACTTATGATAAAGTCCAGCCAATCATCCTTCAGCAAAAACACAGAAAATCAATGCAATTTGCTTTGAAGGCAAATTACCTAACTGGATATAGCAAAGACTTGATTTCAGCAGCATTATTAAAACCACCAGGATTTTTGTATTTCCTGTTACTTTTAGTATTTGATGGTGACCAAGTTGAAGCATATCCAAGAACCTGTATCTAGGGTCCCTCCCTGCAAGTGGACAGAATGACTCATCTTGTGTCTTCAGAGACTGTAGCTCAATCCTAATCTGCCTCCTGCTATGAAGATGGGTGGTGGTGAGCTTCCTACACAAATCCTTAACACATTCTTCATGTGTTAATTCTATGAGGCTTAGTGCATTCAGACAGAACACCCAACGATTGGAACCATAATGACATACTTTTCTAAATTTCAGCTTCACAGTCCCACCATTTCTGGCTGGCTTTCTCAGCCATCACAAATACTGTAATCTCCAGGACACTGTTCTTCTGTCATTAACCTTGCACTCAGCCTCTGCATGAAGTAAAAGGCAATAATTGCTCCTAATTTATTGTTTAAAAGGGTGGCAAAGGCTTGATGAGGCACTCAAGACATTTCAGCAATACAGAAAACAGGGCTTGGCATTGTTAATGTCGAGGTGGAGTGGGGAATCATGGCAAAGAACACTATACACCCACATCTGCCAGATCTAGAACTGGAAAGAAAGTTAGGCCTTACCACACTTGCCAGAAGAGGCAGCACACACACCACAGTGAATCAAAAATATCTAAGTGTGGTCATCAGCTTTCATATCATATATGTTTCTCTCTATTACCAATTCCAAAAGTTCCACTTCGTCTCCATTTTTTCATTACTGAACAGTGAAGTTCACCCAGCAACAATCAACTCACCATGGCTTCCACATCAGCCCATGTGGTATTGGCTGAATCCGACACAAGGAAGCTCTGGGTGTCACCTTGGAAGGTCACATTGAGCTTGACCGGGGGATCCATTTTGCAGGACTATGGAAAGAAGTTGAAAATGCCACATTTAAAAAATTATCTGGTGCTTTAAAGTGAATTCTCCTTCAAGACAAGGAAAACAGAAACGCTAAAAATTAGTACAGTGGTGCCTCGGGTTACGAAATTAATTCGTTCCGTGGCACCGTTCGTAACCCGAAAAGCCTTCGTAAGCCGAATTGCCATAGGCGCTAATGGGGAAAAGCCGCGATTCCGTGCGAAAAAGCCGAAAAAAGCACCAAAAGTTTTTTCGTAACCCGAAAAAACATTCGTAACCCGGAACAATGTTTTCCTATGGGATTTTTTCGTATCCCGAAAATTTCGTAACCTGGGTATTTCGTATCCCGAGGTACCACTGTACTGGCATTTTTCCCCAGACCAAGTAAGCTCACTGTTAGAGAAAAGCTGATGGGACCCATCTCTGCCTGAATGCTTCTTTGACTGCTCTGGGAATTTTCCTCCCCTGGCCTCACAGTAAAGATGAGGGGGAAAGAGTGAGCACCTGCTTACATGTTCTTTTGTCTTTATTATTACATGAAAGTCCCAAGAATGAACTTTGACACTGAAAGCAAGATCCTGAGTTAGCTGAATTATAATTAAATTTTGAAAAGCAATATCTAAATATTTTAACCCTCCCCCACTGCTTTGTTTCAGCAAGCAATAAAGCTGATTTTACATCAACCTATTTTTAAACAGCCCAAGATTTAGCTATCTCCAATCATCTGGCTAACTTTCTTTCCTGCATGCCACTCCCAGATGACCTCTAGTTGGGCAAATGCATGGCGAATCCGTGCTTCCAGTCACCTGATTCTAATTCACCCGAACGTCATAAAATGAACTAGGACACATACTTACCCAAACCCCACCCACTAGCACCTCTTCCTCCTTCACATAATCCCAAGTGTTTATCTTGGAGAGAAGACTATGCCACACTCTTAATAAACAGCAAACAACAGCATGTTTCCAGGCTAAGGATTCTCAGGTCATTTGAGTTATGCCGGTGGTTCTCAAATGGTGGGCTGGGAGCCCTTGGGGAGCGGGCTTGAATATTTTGTTCATTTAGTGTGCATATTTTCATTTGCATATTCATGTATATACATATTTTATAAGGAATTTATTTAAGTAAATTCAATATTCAATGTTTAACTCAACAGCTGTGTAAATTTTACCCATAAAAAGGTTTGGGAAGAGGAGGAGGGATCAGGACCTCCAAGGTTCAAAACACACTGTAGAAACAATCCAGTTTGAGACCACTTACCTGCTCTGGCTCAGTGCTAGGGAATCCTGGGAACTGTAGTTTATTGTGGCACAGAGACAGCTAGATGTCTCACAAAACTACAGTCTTCAGAATTCCCTAGCATTGAGCCAGAACAGTTAAAGCGGTCTCAAACTGGATTATTTCTGCAGTGTGTTTTAAACCTTGGCAGTCCTCATCCCTCCTCCTCTTCCCAAACTTTTTTATGTATTAAATGTACACATCTGTTGAGCTAAACATTGAATTTATTTACTGTAAATAAAACTGTTCTAATCTGAATGATATTAATTCCTTATCTGAATATATATGAATGTGTGAATGAAAATACGCACACTAAATAATAATAATAATAATAATAATTATTATTATTATTATGCATATACTACACTGAATTTAGGGGGTGCAGCATCTGCACATGGATGCAAAGGGGGCCCCAAGAGTAAAATTTTGAGTACTACTGAATTATGCCTTCTAGCAAATAAAGCATACCTGGTAAGATATAAACAGGGTATGCCAGAGGTTTTAAAGGTTTTCTAATCCTCTTTTACTCCAATTTGCGACCCAGGTTTTAAAACATTTTGTTACATCTGACTTCAATGGGCTTCAGATGCCTCTGTATCTTCCCTTTTAACTATTTCCAGTTTCCTTACACTTAAATGTAGCTCAATTTCAGGTCATGACCCGCTGACTGAAGACCATTTTGAGACACTTCACCTTGTAACTGGGGTGGAAGGTTCTGAGACCTTTGAAAACTTGCCAATGTCGAGGAAATCTCACACTGATCCAATTAAAACATAATTCTAATTGCATGCTACCCCCACAAACATTTCGATCAGGCACCATCTTGCAAATCCCGGGCACAGGAAATTGCATTTTGGTCCCTGCATACCAGAAATTCACCATCTGCCTGACCTACTTGCAGCGTTGTTGGCGAAATAGTTCTCCAGCGTTATTGCACTCAAAACCAGTCCCAAAATATTAACTCACCCACTGTGACCCTAGCAACACTTCATGCCTTCAGAATCAAAGACTAAAACTGCTCAGGATCAGCCTACTTAACATCCTCAACCGGACTGGAGATCCGGGCTGTTTTCTCATACTAGAATCACTGAATCTATTAAGGCCATTTTGAATTTTGATCCTATCCTCTGTGGAGTATCAACTACCCCTCCTAAGCTACTTCACTTTAGGCTTTTGCACAGTGGTTTGAGTGTTGGACTACCACCACTTTGGGAGACCAGGGTTCGAATCCTGGCTCGGCCATGGAAACCCATTGGGTGACCTTGGGAAAGTCATACTCTCTCAGCCTCAGAGGATGGCAAGGCTCCTCTAAAGAAACATGCCAAGAAAACCCATGGTAAGTTTACCTTGTTATTGCATGCTTTCAAGCGTTTGCCTTAGGATCGCCATAAGTTGTAGACAACAACAAAACATTCAAAGCACCTAGCAAAGGCACACTAGGTGTGCTGCAAATGTATGCAGAGTAAAAGTTTGTTGTTGTTGTTGTGTGCCTTCTTATGTCGGTTCCAACTTATGGTGACCATAAGGGGAATCTATCTGGGGTCTTCTTGGCATGTTTCTTCAGAGGGAGTGCGCCATGACCTTTCCTTGAGGCTGAGAGAGCATGACTTGCTGAAGGTCACCCAGTGGGAAGTCAAAGGCTTTCATGGCCGTCATCCATAGTTTTTTGTGGGTTTTTCAGGCTATGTGGCCATGTTCTAGAAGAGTTTCTTCCTGACGTTTCGTTTCAGAGAACGTTTGCCTGGAAAGGACTTGGCTATTTATATATATTGTGTGACCTGGAAAGGCAGGAGTGATTTGCATGTATATTGTTTGTTGCTAACAGCAGTCCTCAGGGTGTGAGCAGACACTAACCCTCTTGTGCAGACCCTCACACCTTGAGGCCTGCCATTAACAACCAACAATACACATGCAAATCACTCCTGCCTTTCCAGGTCACACAATATATATATATAGCCAAGTCCTTCCCAGTGGGTTTTCATGGCTGAGCAGAGATTTGCACCCAGGTTTCCAGAGTCATAATCCAAAACTCAAACCACTACACCATGTTGGCTCTAAGAGTAAAAGTGTCTGATGCAAATATATATATACTGTACATGTGTGTGTGTGTTATATATATGTGTGCATACATATATATGTGCATTTAACACATAAGGACCATATTTAATGCACATTTAATACATATAAAACACACACACATATGACATATATATGTTTGTGTGGTAAATGAGGAATCCTCTGGAGAGAAAACCTGACACACACACGTTTTTCTTTCCCCACTTTAACTGCAATGGCTCCATGCTAAGGAATTCTGGGAACTCTTACATATACAGTATCTATATTCCTTATCTGTGTGTGTTTATTTATGTGGGGTTTTCTCTGCACAAGGTTCCTTAACACACACACACGGGTCAAATATATGTATGTTAAACAACATACACATATATCACACACACTTATATGGTTTTTATTTCTGTTGGGTTCCCTCTCCAGAGGGTTTCTTATTTAACACACACACGCTTAGGTTAAATACATATACAAATTAAATTTATGTGTGTTAAACAACACACACACACACGATTTTCCTTTCTGTTGGGTGTTGTCTCCAGTGGATTCCTTATACATATATTACAGACACATGTAAGTTAAATATATGTATGTGTTAAACAACACAAACATTTATAACACATACACATATATGTATGTATGTTTTCCTTTCTGTTGGGTTTGTTCTCCAGAGGGTTCCTTATTCAACACACACATATAAGTTAAACAAATGTGTGTGTTATACAACACAAACACGTTTATAATACACACACACACATGATTTTTCTCTCTGTTGGGTTTCCTCTCCAGAGGGTTCCTTATTTAACATAAACACACTCATGTTAAACATATAAATAAGTTAAATATATGTGTGCAATAAATAATAACAGTAATAATAATAATAATAATATGCAACAAAAGGAAAGAGAGGGGAGGGAGGGAGGGAGGAAGCACAAGAGGAAAAACAAGGCTTCGGGGTGTGAGGGGCTAACTCTGCCCAGCCGCCCTCCTCCTTCCCACCTTCTCTGAGGGTCTGAGGCCTACCCAGGCGGCGCTCACCTTCACCCGCAGCGGAGCAAGGCCCAGGTCCGTCTGGGACGGAGCTTTGCGTCCGCTTCGGTGGCCCCCCTCAGGCGCTGTGACGCGCCATCCTGGCAGACTTCCCTCGCTTCCCCTCGCAACAGCCCTTCCTCGCACGCCATTGGCCCGCTTCGCCTGCCAATCACCGCACCGCTGCCTCCCATTGGTTGTGACGCACGGAAAGAGGCGGGGTTAGAAGAGGAGGAGGGAAGGACAACAATAACAAGAGAGATAGAAAAGGCTTCGTGAAGGAGTTTCCTGGAAAAATACTACATCTCCCAAGATGCTCTTCGGCCAATAGGGACCCAAAGTGGGCGGGTTTGAAACGTCAGCCGCGTAAAAGGTAAAACTCCACAGAACGGACCCGCCCCTGAAGCAACAGCGACGTCATTCTCGTTCCTACCAATCGGAGGGCTCGATTTGTTAGTGACGTCACTGCGACTGTGTGAGGAACTCGAGAGGGGATTGGTTGGCGAGCGGTTGCCTCGGAAACTGGCCCAAAAGGCGCGAAAAGGGAAAAAGGAGCGACGAATAAGGCCAAGGCGTAGAGAAGTTTGATTGGATTTCCTAAAGAGGGAAAGCGCTGGAGGTATTACTGCTATTTGAGGGAGCGTTCAAAGTGGCTTCTTAGGAGTGAAGTCTGAGGGGATGGAAGTAGTGGAGCCTCTCTGTGGAGATAATGCACTTTGGTTGCATCCACACTGGGGAAATAACCCGGTTTAGTACCGCTTTAACTCTTTTCTGGCTCAAGGCTATGGAATTCTGGGAGTTGGAGTTTGTTGTCCAACTCCCAGAATTCCATAGCCTTGAGCCAAGACACTTAAAGCGGTGCCAAACCTCAGTGTAGATGCAGCCTTTGACTCCATTTTAAAGCTGCATCCGAAATAATCCAGTTTGACATTGTTTGAACTGCCATGGCTCCATGCTATGGAATTCTGGGAACTCTAGTTCAGTGGGGCACCTTCATATCCATTATTGTTGCTACGATGTTCTTCCTTGTCTTTCAGATCCAGAATACCAGACTAAACTGATGTTAAGCCTTTTCCTTTTGAAGGTACCTGAGAAGCTATGGATTCCTCTGTTCCAACCATCGCTGAAGTCCATGGGATGCTGCTGGCTTTGCAGAAGAACCTGGAGTGCCCCATTTGGTATGGAAAACAAGTCGACTTCCAATGAGAAACACACACAAGTCTAAAACGCTGCCCTGAGCTTGGCATTAATTAGAAGTGAAATAGCAATTTTCTCATTTCAAGCACATCAGGCACATTTCCTCAATGAAATTCTAGCTATGGGCCCAAACAGACAGGCCAAAGTAAAGCTGCTTTGAGCCACTTTGGAGGTATGCTGTTTAAATGATACACACATCTTAAAAGGCCTAAATGATACACACATCTTAAAAGGCCAGAAGCTGCACCCAAGCGGCACTCCAGTCCTTAAGACTGGTGCATGGCTTTGGCGCAGTTTCCGGCCTCTTAAGACGCATGCATCATTTAAACAGCATACCTCCAAAGTGACCTGAAGCAGCTTTATTTTGGCCTGTCTGTTCAGGCCCTATGTTAACTGGGATAATCCTAGCCTTCATCCACTGATATGCAACCTCTTTCCTGTCATCCAAACAACAAAGTATGATTAATAATTTCCAAACAAGATAGGATTCAGAACCAGCTTTAGCCCATGCCTTTGTATCCTGTTTTCTTTGGAAGCCAGTATCCATAGAGGTACAACATTTCTTATAATTTTAAAAGCAAGCTAAAGGGGACAAGTACACACTTTCCCCCATTTTTAAATTGAAAAACGTGAAATGTTTGGAAATGCAAATATTATTCTTTATAATATACAGTACAGTCACTTTGTTATTATAGGGACATAAAATACACTGTGTATTCCTTGGCTTGGCATAAAATAATGTTCTAGATTTATTAAAAAGTATAGTTTATGTAGAAAGATAATTACAAACTGAATTTACCGTTGTAAAATTCATATTTTTTTGTTAAAATGGCCCCAAAGACACATTTTTGGGTTTCTCAGGGGCTCAACAGCCTCTTGCAGCCTCTCCTTTCCTTGCGAGATTGCGGCAACTACACGCTGCAGCTCCAATCTGGCTTTTACGAGGTGCAAAAAGAAGCCACAAAAAGTGGTTGCTTTTTGTGCCATGGAAAGGGTGCCCTAGCTGTGGCGGTGGCTGCTTTTCGGCAGTCCTTTGGTGCAGTGTGACACCCTCTGCTGTGTGGCAGGGGGCCGGCTGGCACACATATGTATGCCATGCCCCCATGCCAGCGTTTAACGCCGATCTCTAGAGGCTCTCAGTTTATAAGGAACAGGAGTGAAAAATACCTAAAAATTGAAGCAGAAGAAACCATCAATATTAATAAGGAAAAAATAATTTCCTCTAGTCCTCCGTAATGTCAAGCAGACATAAACATACAGTCTGCTCTCTTTATCCATGGATTTTTTAAATCCACGGATTGAAAATGTTCAAAAAAATTCTAAACAGCAAACCTTGATTTTCCATTTTGTATAAGGGACACCATTTTGCTGTGCTGCTATATTTAATGGGACTTGAGTATCTACAAATTTTGTTATCCATAGGGCCTCCCCGGAACCAAACCCCAGTGGATAACAAGGACCCACTGTATTCATTCCTATAAAAAGAATTGAGAAAAGGAAATCAAGATCAGAAATCGCAGTGATGTGAAATAATGTACATAATCTTACCTAAAAGTGTACCTGACTCATAGTTTTTGGAAATAGTGTAGGGGAACTACATTTACAAAGTAAACCTAAGAACATCTTGTCTTAAAACATTTGTTCATCATTCTAAAAGAACATACCCCATAATCAATTTTAATGATTTTTTTCTGGAAGAAAAGAGGGAGGAGGAGGTTTTTTCGCTGCATCTTTCTCACACACACACACACACACACACACACACAGCCTTCATATCTCTAAGTAGTCAGAATTTCCTGGTTTGGATAAAAAGGAAATCCGTGGTTATTTGTGGTGTTTTTCCCTGTTTGTATGAATGGTGCATAGGAAGCAAAGTTGTTAGCTTTATTAAAACAAGATTTGATAGTCTGAAGCAGATTATTGATGCAAACCTGACACACTATACACAATTATCTCCTTTCTATAGTTTATACAGACTCTATTTCTATAGGCTATATTATAGACTCTGATCTGCATCTTTCTGGGATACATCCACACATCTGTTTGAATGGCCATGACTTCCTCTGAAGACTCAAGGAATGTTACCATGGATGCTGGGAATTCTTTCTATAGATTTGTGGTTGCTTCAGAGAATTGCCATGGCTTGTTGATTGAGAACTGTAGCAGTCAATTAGATACAAGAATAGTTTACATTTGTAGTACTGTTTGTAATATAACCATACGTCTAATCAGGTAGAATATAAAAAATGTGGTAAAATACAGCTAAAAACATACACGCCCCAAGTGATGTTTGTAGCAATAGTTCCTGGATTTTGTTGGCTTGGATTGTGGACTACTGCTTGCTTGTTCTGTGACAGCACCTCCTTAAGGTTTGTATGTTGCTGCTAAATATTTGTTATGGCAGCAAACACTTGGTGGCACCAAAATCAAAGGCATTAAACAGGTTTGTACTACTTTTCTGTTTTATGCTGAAACCTTGTTTCCTCTGTGGGTAAAGAAAGTCAGCTTCTTTTGCTAACTCTCCCAACAATGTGCTAAGCCTATAGGCAGAACTTTTAAAATGCCAAGGCACTGAATAAGTAGAAGGTGACTTGTTTGCTTTTAAATTAGTTTCTATATCTTCCCATTTTTATTCAATTTATAACGGCAGTCACATATACAAATGTAAAACTTCTGGAAATGTCGAAACCAAGGGGTGTTGAAATGGAAATATATACAGTACAGATTGAGTATCCCTTATCCAAAATGCTTGGGACCAAGAATATTTTGGATTTTTCAGATTTTGGAATATTTGTATATACATAATGAGATATCTTGGAAATGAAACTCAAAATACCCAGTATAGGCCTTTATGACATTTTCTGTCATATCTGTACATTACATTTCAACAATGTTAAACACTGGATTTAACCAATAACAGACTGAAAACACAGTAATATTTGTAGTGTGGGGGAATACAGGAGATGTGCAACCAGGCTGAGAAGTGGTCCCAGGGCAGCAGCGGAAGGTCTTTTTTCCCTTGCGGATGCTCAATATACTTTCTGTTGTGTGTTTTGAGTGGAATTTTCTCCTTGTGTGATTTTGGTGCTCAAAAGGTTTTGCATTTTGGAGCAATTTAGATTTTCAGAAAAGGGATGCTCAACGTGTACTTCCTTTCTTATGGAATGTAAACTTATTTTACTGATTTAACAGTGTGAATTGCATCATTTCTTGCTTAGCACATAGACTGTATTATCCAGCACATTTATAAAACGTGCAGTGTACGTTTCAGAAGTAAGATTCAATGTGTTTAATGGAGTTTACTTCCAGGTTAGCATATGTATCAGTTGTTTGAAAGGATAGGTGAAATAGCTGGCCAGGAGGAGGAGACTAGAATCTAGGATTTCCAGACTATATTAAAAGGTTCCAAGAATAAGGTAAACATTAATCTATGAGTAATGCAGGTCATGAGTGCTCCTCATAAGTAATGTCTGGCCCTCCAAATTATTATTATGCTTGTTTATATTCCACTTTTTTCTCAAAACTGAGAGTCACACGTTGGGCTGCAGCTCCCATTGTCCCCCGCATTGTTTTTGCTCAGGAGTATTGGTTGCCTTAGTCTAATAAATCTTTTTTGAACTATTGCTGCTATTATAGCAAGAACAAATGTGGCCTGTTTGCTAGAAGACTAAATATTCATAAGTCATCTGACACTTATTTGCCAGTTCTATCTGATGTCCTTACAATACTAGATTAGTGTTTTACTGCTTCAAACCCAACCAGAGCATTTCATGACGGAATAGTGTTCTGGGTTTAAGCCCTTTTGAATTCCAGATAGGATAACACCATAGGTCTCCAACATTGAATCACATTACTCTTTCTACCACACCCTTTTGACAAAGCAAATGCTCTACTTTTCTAAATGTCAGTTGACAGATTTGTTTAAATCACTATGTGAGATTTACTCAGAGATTGAGAAAGCTTATTTTAAGGACGAAACTCAGAATCCCCCAGCTGTCATGGCCATAGAGATCTGATGTGTTACATTCCCCCAAATAAGCGTTCCATCTCTGGATTTGCACCCTGCCTCATAACACATAAATCAACCCTGACATGTTGCTTCTTTGTCTCTATAGTTGGGGTCCAAAAAATTCATTCTGCACTGTCTTGTTTTTTCTTTATGCTCTTTACGAGGTTCTGCCCAGCCTGTTTTTGGCCACTGCCTTTTCAGCGCTTTATCTCCTTCTCTTAGCTCTGCCTCCGAAAAATCATTTTTCCAATGTCTACCTTTTGAGTCTGTTGTCTTGTCCGTTTCCTTCTTTTTGGCAACTTTGTCACAAAATGACACTCGTCCACTAACAGGTTTGGCAGGGAACTCCTGCTAGGACCTTCTCTGTGAGCAGTCAAATTAATAGTGGAAAATCTATGACTACTATACATAGAAGTTCAAGCAATGGAGGGGCTCACAGGTAATAATAAGCAGTCTATTTTTAGCCTTTTAGGTAATGTTTATTTGAAAGGACATATTCTTCTTCTGAAATCAGTGTATCTTAGAAACCTAATAAACAGCTGCTTCTTGTAGAACACTGGGCCTAGAACATTTTGTACAGACAAACAGATAATGCCTCATGTCATATCAAAGACTGGCTGACCATTGCAAAGTCAATATGTTGCTGGTTTGGATTCTCCTCCTCTCTTCTGCTTCCATTCTGTTTCAGAGTAAGCATTTTTTGCCAAGCTGCCAGAATCAGGTAAACTGTGGTTACAAACGTAGGCCCCATACAGACTGCCAAAATAAAGCTGCTTCAGGTCACTTTGGAGGTATCCTGTTTAAATGATGCATGCGCCCTAAGAGTCTGGAAGCTGTGCCAAAGCTGCGCTCCAGTCCTTATGACTGGATCGTGACTTTGGCGTGGCTTCTGGCCTCTTAGGACACATGCATCATTTAAACAACATACCTCCAAAGTGACCTGAAGCAGCTTTAATTTGGCCTGTCTGTATGGGGCCATAGTTGGAATAGAAGACGTATATGAAGCAGGTATAATCAAGTCAGGCTACTGTAAACTGTCACTGCAAATGATGATTATCATAAATCAGGAAATGGCACCTGTTTGTTCAAGGGGAGAGAAAAACACATATGCTAAAATCATGTTTCTGCTGGTTAAACTACAGTTCGACTGTGCCTGAATTGAGCTACGGACTGTATTTTTGATCCACCCTTTTTTTATACCAAGCCAAAAACTTTCTGTTACATTGACTAACAAATAAGCCTCAGAGAGAAATAATAAAAGAAGAATTCAGTGCAAATATTTTGAAATAAAATATAGCAGTGAATTTGATGAATCAAATGTGTTGAGTATTTTGCTGATGGTGTAGAAGCTTCTAAGATGAGTTTCTGCTTTCAGAGCTCAGTTTAGGGAGAAAGGTTTGTTGTCGATGTGATTTCCAAAATCTACCACGAGAACAAGGCATTAGCTAATTCAAGGCTATCTCTGAAAGATGGCTAGCAGTTGTCCTTGTTACGAATACAATGTTTACAAGTTTCTATCTTAAAAACAAATGCTTACGGCACTGAATATAATTAATAGAACAATTCTACCTGTGCTGGACTTATTCTTCTATTAACTGGCCTTGCATTATCTTTTGAGTTGCCATTTTAGATAAAAATTGTTGTCCCGATGCAAGACCTAGTTCTAATTTTTTTAAAAGACTGGTTAAACTGTATATATTAAATATCAAATGAGGGTGTCGTTTTCACACATCTGATACAGTAGGGTTTTTGACAGTAAATGCTTAAGCCACAAAAAAACATTTTAGGCTTCAAGGCCTATAATGACTTCCACTCTAGAATAGGCGTCTAACATTTGATTGGAAGTACCTTATTTGAAATTGAGTAGCTTGAAGGTTTTATTTATTTCTTCTAGCCTGGAGGTGATGAAGGAGCCAGTCTCAACAAACTGTGCCCATATCTTTTGCAGGTAAGCCTTCTCTTCAAATTCTCAGGCTTGGATAGGTGACCACAAGTGAAAAAGTAAACTATACCCCTTGGGAAGTCAGTGTTAATCCACAGCATTTCCAGTTAGAATACCTTACACAGAACTGAAACGATTTCTGCCTGAGATACTGCAGTTCTACAGACATTGTAGATAGATTAGGTGAGCCACAAGTTGTAAGACAGCCACTTAAATTATGAACTAGATCTGAACAACTGATCATTACAAGCTTCTCCATGTGTAAAGATCTACTCTCTAATACTGTATTTATAACATTTTCTAAAGTAGAAGGCAGATACTGTTTCTGCTGCAGTGATGGATTTATAGTCCTTTTTATGGGGTAGATGACCACTTATAGCAAATTGAAAGTCATCCTCTGTTGGTACCTATTGACACTCAATTTATGTACTTATAAGGCGCTCCCTCTTTGTTGCTTTGGTGCTAGAGAGTTGCATGGTATAAGGAAAATGATCTTTCTCATATCTGTTGTAAAGTTGGGAGATGGTTATCGAATTCTTGAAATAAGTTTATCCAGAACAACCTAAAATTAGAAATAAAAATACATCTCTTCATTTTCTCCTTTTGACATATATTTGGGGATGATAAGAAAGATCTGATAACTTTCTAAAAGTTGGTACCCATAGGCAATACATTGTTTGGGAATTGTTGGAATCATGCTGTATATTTGCTAGTAAAATATCTGTGAAAAATATATGTCCCCGCTATTAAAATTCACTCACCAAACATGCCTGTTTAAGAGCTTGATGAAGCCAGATTGCTTTTCTTGCTGTGACATTCTTATCTCTTATGTCAACAGTCTTCCCCTCTACAAATGATTTAGTGAGCCTGAAGGCTGAAGTACAGAATCACAAGGTCAAAGTATCTTTTCTATTGTAGGAAGGATTCTAGAGAAGCAAAACAAATGACTCAGTGGGAAGTGCAACATTTTTGATGCACCGTTGTCTCCTTTGAGGTCCAGTTGAGACACATACTGGAGGAGCACATCCTTCATGGCTTTGAAACTATTTAGTACATTTGTACTGTACTGGGGTAACTGTTTTCTTTGGCTCAGATTCAAAAAAGGATAGTAGTGTTGGTGGAGCTTGACATAAATCCAAAACAGACTACAGAAATAATCCAGTTTGAGTCTGATTTAACTGCCTTGGCACAGTGCTAAGGAATCCAGGGAATTATAGTTCATTGCAGCACCAGAGGTCTTTCACAGAGGCGGCTAAATGTCCCACAAAACTACAGTTCCCAGATTTCCCTAGCATTGAGCAAGGGCAGGTAAAGCAGTCTCAAACTGGATTATTTCTTCAGTGTGTTTTGACACATAGTTAACTTGCACAAGTGTAACATTATGACACCAGCCTCTCACCATGCACCCTCTTCATAGAAAAGCCAACATTTCAGTGACATCTTGTTTACCTTCTTTCCTAGGTTCTGCACTTTGAAACTCCTTAGACAGAAGAAAGGTGTAACACAGTGTCCACTTTGCAATGCCAAGGTCACCAAAAGGTAAATTTCTTAAGGTCAGATTTAAAATCAGGAATGAGTATCGCAGAGAGTATCCCAATCTGAGAAGGAGAGTGGTGCTGGTAGTCAGCTTGAGCCAATTCTGCATAGATGCTTAATGATCCTAATGCCCGAAATAAAGCATGGCTATGTGAGTGGGATGTGGGAGGAGCAACATCAACTTATTACCTTGAGGAGGCTTATGAGGAATCGTCTTGCACATTGGAAGAGACAGTTTTTGGTACAAGTAGGGAAAGGATAAGCTGGTGCAGTATGATCATGAACGAGTGTTCAGACCATTGTGTTGCTTAGCCTTTGCCTACAAAATGTCCCCTACCATATGCACTAGACCGGTAATTCTTAAACTTTGATCTTCCAGGCAGTGGCATCACTAGGGGGTTGCAGAGGTGCGGAGCGCACCAGGGGGTTGCAAGTTATGGACAAATACATCTCAGAGATACATAGGTGGTGAAGGCTAGTGTGATGCATTACTACCTTTTTGAAAAAACAGGTGTGTTGCAAATAATTAGCAGGAACACTGTTGTTTAAAGCATCACTTGGTGTTTTGATGTTAAAATTCCCTTAGATTAAATGAGCATGAAATAGGGAGTGTGATGTCTACAGTCTCTTGGGCTGTTCTAAAGTGAGTAATTCTTTAATTAGACAAAAGGCTGCAATCTACTCCTTAGAAAGTTTTATTATTGTCTTCGTTATTCCATTTCCACAGGCCTCCCCCTGAGCTTAGTGGATCAGGGTAATGTTGAGAAAATTACACTTTTTATCCTCTTGACTACACATCTGTCGTTTGCTTGTTTGTTTCAGAAGTCTAAGGGAAGATGTCCGATTTAAGCAAGTAATCAAAGTGGTGCTGGAAGTCATACATGCTTTTGAGCGTGATACAGGGCTCAAGTGTAGGTATTACGTTTTTTCTAGTAACTATCAAAGCTTGGCAATGTTGGGGAGAGCAACCTGGATGCATGAACATTTCTATCCTCTTCCTTGTATAATACATTTCTTCATTCTGTATTCTGAGCTTGATAGCAAGGCTGTGATAGAGAGTTACATATCCTGTTTTGAGCCCATTTGAGAAAAGGCTGGCAAAGAAAGAAAGGAAGGAAGGGCAAACCAGCCTATTATGTCCTTGCACGCATATATATATATCTGAAGTGCCTGCCCCATACATCCAGTTCAAGAAACAAAAGTGAATAGAGAGGGAAACAAAATGGAGCATGAGCCTGGTTGTTTACCTTCCTATTTGGGCAAGTTCTTGATAACTAGGAGGGAGTAAGCATTTAGGTTCTACAGTGTTATAGAAGCAGCAGTTGGGTGTTTTATAGTACGCTAAATGAAACTTACATTTTGCAAATTTGAGTATATGTTGCTTGCACTCCACTGAAGTGCCCTATTCCCATAAATTTAAATATATAAGGGGGCTCCTGCATGACATCTTTCAGTCTTATATTCAACCTTGATTACATTTTTAATAATAATAATAGGATTTATTTATATGCCGCCCAATCACTGGGAATCCGAGCGGTTTACAACAGAGGGGATAATAGATGGTTCCCTGCCCTCAGGCTTACAATCTAAAAAGACATGACACAAAAGGAGAAGGGAATGGTTATAAAATCAATATTATAGCCCATGTTAAACTTCTTGCCCTAGGTTCTGATACAGTGTAAAATGCATATTTTCAGATTTTCTGATCTTTTGTTGCCCTGGATTTTGTACAGCAAATTTCACCTTCTATATAATCCTTTTTGGATAAAATTTGAGTGTTTTGAGGGACTCTTTTTTAAATATCCTTTCCCAGTTATTTATAGTACAGTAATTGGACTTGGCTAGTATATTTGCAAAATTTCAAATTTTCAGTCTTGTGAAACTCCCTTAGTAATTTCTATACTATGCTGGGTCACTGGGATCCAAGCTCTTTTATAAGTACTGTACTTACAGCTCAATTTTATATATGTCTACTCAGAAGTAAGTTCAATGATGATTACTCCAAAGTAAGATCTTGTTGCACCTTTGAGACTAACTGAAAGAAAGAAATTTCTTTAATTCAGTTAGTCTCAAAGGTGCTACAAAATCTCTCTATGTACTGATTCTACAGACTAACACAGCTATATCTTTGAATTCTACTACCAAGTAAGTTAATATAGAGTTGCAGCCTTAATGAATTTACCTGATGGCTGTTTGCTATTGATAGCAATGCTTTTATTTCAAAAATTACACACACTGAATTCTTCTGAGAAAGTATATATTAAATTGGGATAGGAGAGGGAATAGTCTCTGCATGTACAAGGAGTGGTTTTGGATATGAAGGTTTCAATTTTTATTTCAGATTTTAGAACCTATTTATGACACTTGCAAATGGATACTTATACTTTGAAAAATTGAAAACAAAATATTTTACTGGTTACAGTTTATAGTTTATAGTTGCAGCCCATGTTTTGGTGAATTTAAAGCCGTTTGCCAATATCCTTGCTCATTGTTAAATGCATGGAATTTAGTGTTTGTCATGTACTTTCTGCTCTCTCTTTAGTTCAACCTTTATAACCCCCCAGTTACATCAAACTTCACTTCTTGTTATGCCCAACTGTCAGAGATTGCTTAAAGTTCCCCAACTCCACAATCAAATCTTTTGGTTCTATTTCTCTGGTAGGGTATAATTTGGTATATAAATCTACAAGGTCAAATCCTTTTTGGAAATGTGTTCCACTTAAGCCAGCATAATTTATGATTTTTTTTACTACTGCCACCTTGCTATGCTGCAAGGTGAGATGAAGATTTGCAGCTTCCCTATATTATTGTTCTCAGTTTCAGATGATCGGTGTTTCCCCAAGAGAGACACAGAAACCACTTCTACTGCAGATCCATGGAAGGAACAGCCAGTTGTTGACTGTAAAGGATACAGGGACAGGCTGAAAAGAGAGAAGGAAGAAAAAAAGGGGAATTTTACCTTGGTAAAAGCATTTTTTCCTTCTGTTTCCTATCTACTTTGTTTATAGCATTTATACCCTGCTGTTCCACTGATAAGACTCTGAGTGGTTTGCATATCAATAAAAACAACCAATATAGCCCTTAACCTCAGGCAGGGACAGGAATTATGTGACTCTCTGACTGGCTGTATATTCCAACAGCCTTAGCCAGGATGCCGTGGCTTACTGTTTAATACGCCAGTTCTGACGGTCGCAAGGTCAGAAAGTTGGCAGTTTGAGGTTCAAGTGCCATGTGATAGGGTGAGCTCCCATTATTAGTCCCAGCTTCTGTCAATCTGCCACTTTGAAAACATGCAAATGCAAGTAGTTGAATAGGTACCACTTCAGTAGGAAGGTAACAGCATTCAGTGCAGTCATGCTGGCCCCGTGACCACCAGAGTCGTCTTCGGATAATGCTGGCTCTTCGGCTTAGTAATGGAGATGAGCACCACCCCGTACAGTTGGTTATGGCTAGATATTCATGTCAAGGGGAAACCCCAGCATAGCAGTGGTGAAGAATGCTGGGACTTGCAGTCAAACAGCATCTAGAGATCTGTATTATTCTCACTCCTGCTTCAACAAGACACAACGTGAAAAGGATGGGAAAGGGAAACATTGCTGCCCCCCACGACAGATTTATTTCAATTTCATAGATGAGCACTTGAGTCAGAATCCTCAGCTAAAGATAAGTGCTAGTACATAATCTTTCCCTTTAGCATAATTATTTATCTTTAAGAAGTGACTGAATTAAAGTTATATTTGTTGTTTTGGAGTATCAAAGCTATAATGCATTTTAATAGTCATTGAAATTGCTGCTGTGAGGGATATTTCCCCCCACTAACGCATAGCAGGGAAGCTTCAATGAATAATTGTTTAAAAAAAGAGACTGCAGAATAAACCATTGGTCTATTAAAATGAAGTGGCATTGGCACTGCAGTCACCTTCAAGAAACAGGAAAATAAAAATCCTCTGGTTACTACAATTATTCATTCTCCTTCGCTCCCCCCTCCTCCTCAAGCATCTTCCACTGGCTTCTGACCTACCTTGATATAAAACCATGAAGCTTGCTGGTAGCTTATCATGGATCAGTTGCCTCAGTGTATCAAAGCTGAGTTAGTGGAATAACCTAAACTGTAGGGGGCTAGCAGCATAAGGAGACGTAAGAAAATTGTTATGATTGTAATTGTAATGATTCATTAAGCTTGAGTTTCTACACAGCCTATGGCAAATGTAAGGACTAGCTTGGTAGATTAAGAGAAAGCACCTCAGGTTACTACAGGAGTACAGTGGTACCCCGGGTTACAAAATTAATCCGTTCCGCGGAGCCCTTCGTAACCCGAAAGATTTCGCAACCCGAAAAAGCCATAGGCGCTAGCGCTAAAAGCCGCGATTTCGTGCGAAAAAGCGCCGAAAAGCACCAAATTTTTTTTCGTAAGCCGGAAAAAAACCCGTAACCCGGAACAGTTTTTTCCTATGGGATTTTTTCGTATCCCGGGAATTTCGTAAGGCGGTGCTTTCGTATCCCGGGGTACCACTGTACCAAGAAAAAAGGAGCTTGAACACGGGCTTCAAAAGACTAGAGGCCTTTTAAAGGCCTAAAAACCAAAAGAATAAACATATGAGTTGTTAAAGGTGGGAAGCCTATAACTTCTTAGCTTTCCTTTAAAAAAAAAGAATCTCTGAGTAGTACTACTACTGTTCTTGGCCAGCGGAGTAGTAGACCCAGTAGAAATGAACCAATCCCATTTTAGAGGGAAAGGTGGTTGTCCCTGGACTCTCAATATAGGACCTTCTTGTTGGCTGCTCACTCCTAGGTTCTGGAATTCCTTTCCTAGGGAGGCTAGGATGACCTTTCCTTGTTATCTTTCTATAGGCAGGTAAAGATTTTTTTTTATTCTGACAGGTTTCTGAGAACTGAATATATTTAAAGAAAGGACTTTTTAATAGTCCTTTAATAGTCCATTAATAGTCTGTACTGTTTTTAAACTGTTTTTTTATCATTTTAATTATGTTTTAAATTATTTTTATAGTTTCAATTGTATATAGAACTGAAATATATGGTGGACTCATTTACCATTTAAAACTAGGTCCATTGCCATTAAAGAGAATACTATCAAGTTGGTCCATCAATGGTACCTCACCCCGGTCAAATTGGCTCGTATGTCTACCAATGCTAATCCAAAATGCTGGAGGCATTGTGAAGATAGGGGAACCTTTGTACATATGTGGCTGGATTGTCCCCTAGTGCATGAGTATTGGACAGAAATTTTACAACTGATTTCCAAGATCACTAAACAAAGTATACAATTATCACTGTTCCTGTTCTCCATTTTTATGAATGAAAATAAAGCATAAAGAACGTATTAGTTTGCTTCTGGCTGTTGCTAGGCTTGAGATAGCCAAGAACTGGAAAACTGGAAAGTTGAATATTTCAGGATAGTGGACTAGACTCTGGGACTTGTGGTTAATGGAGAAAATGGCAGATAATAACAACAGAGCGTGAGGCTTACACTCTGGATTGACCTTTCATAAGATTCGGCACCCATTTATTGAATACATCCAGCAAGATTAAGTCTCTAGACATCCCCCAATTTTAGCTAATTTTTTATGGAAAGAGGTCTTTCAGGATCCCTGAATACACCTTTTATCTATAATTTTCAGGGCCTTATCTGGGTTATTGCCTGTATTTATTGTTGTTTTGGTGTACTGTTTGTTGTCATGTTTTGTTTTAGAATGTATTAATACATTTTAATTAATAATATAGTCCATTAATAGTTTGTACTGTTTTTAACTGTACTGCTTTTTAACTGTTTTAAATTATTTTTATAGTTTCAATTGTATATAGAACTGAAATTGCAAAGATAATTTTTGGACATTCTGTATTTGTTTCAATTTGTAAGCTTCTTTCAGAAAAGAGCAGGGTATGAACAAAGATGATGGTGACAGTAATTACTCCCTCAATCTGAAGACAGGGCAAAAACATTTTTCTGGATGTATCTATGGGAAATATTTCTCTTCCAGTTTTTGGCTCTACATTTATTAGGAAAACAGCACCTCAGGAGCAAAGACCCAAAGTTGTAATTTTCTTACTCTCTGTGTGTGTTCTTCTTATCCCTTTGATTTCTTCTCCCTACTGTTATTTTTGAGACAGGAATGGGATTCAGTGCCCAAGGGTGAGAGAAGCAACAGAAACCTTGCCATCTGCTTGCTGTCAATGGTCTGTTCTGCAAGTACACCACAGGGCTTCTCCCTGTAACAGCTTCCACTCTCCCATATCATGGAAGCCACAACTGGTAGGAAAAGGATGCCTAACAGCTATCTGACTCAACAGACCAAGCTCCAGCATTCCACCAATCACCTGTTTGTTGGGAGTAAAGCAGCCATTGCATGCTTGCCTGTTCTCACCCCAGCACCCTTGCCACTGGTACCTAAGCATAACACTGGCTCCAACCCATTCTGTAAGCTCTTTGCATAACTCTACACATCCCAAAATAGGAAGGCAATTGCTATTTCTTCTGGTGAGTTCATGGAACTCATTATCACTGGCTGTTACAATCTCTGTTCCCAGGAGCAGATTTTCCCTACACCTGGCCACAAGTGTATGGTCAGATGTTCATCAGATTTCTCCACATCTGAGCTGGAGGGGACTGCGCCATGTGGAGAGTTGCTCCAGTGTCATTTCTGTCTTTTTTTCTACAGTGCCCCTAAAGAACTAGACCCAGTGACCAACACTATATTTCAAGTTTGTCAGCAAAATTTTCAGAGTGAAAAGATTTGGGATGGAAAGATTGAGATCAATAGTGGATGCTATCCACCTGGGGGTTTCCTGGCCTTCATAGATTTCTGCGAGACCTAGTAGTAGCAATACTTGTCCCTGTCCTTCAATTTGTCCTGAGGGCCCTGACTCCAGTTCTAGAGTCCGCCCACTGGTAAAGTAACAGGAATCATCTGCCCAGAGATTCCCCATTTGTAAACTAATCAGAGTGCAGGTCGCAAGTGATTCCAACCTGTCAAACTGAGAGCTTGCTGCAGGATTGTGTGTGTGAGAGAAAGAGAGAGAGAGAGATTGACTCTCTCAAACTCAGCCAACAGAGGATCCCTGATTTGAGGCGGCCCAATCAGAAATAAGTTTCTTTCTCTGCTGGGCAGAGATTCATTTGTCACATCCAGAGCAGAAGAGGCCAGTTTGCTGAGCAGGAGGTGAGGAACTGCACCAACAGGCAGGTCCTGGAGTTCTGTTCTAGATATCTGGACCCTTATACAGAGACCATGGATGTTTTGCTGTCTCTGAAGCTACCAGAGCCTCTCTACATTTTTCCTCTTTTCTCCCCTCCTCCTCAGGGTGCTACAGAAGGAACAGGCCTTAAGAGCTGAAACAATTACAATTGTTCTGTGTTGGCTTTAGTGTCCATGGTTATTAGTTCTTTAGCAGCTTAGCCTCTCTCTTCCATGGAAACTGCTAACTCATCTGGATATGCTGGTTCAGTTGCTCGCATAAGCCGTCCTTTGTAACTTCATCAGGCATTCTAGAGTGGACAAGTATGCTTTGCTGAAGTGTAATTTGGCTGCTATATGCTCCACCTGTTCTGTAACCCACCTATTCCCTTCATGGGTAGTGCTGTTTTAAAAATCTATTCCAATTGTTTCCATTCTTCACAGATCAAGAGTGGAATGTTGGACAACATAATGTCCTTCTGGTCAGTAGAATGTGGACCCGAGAGTCCCACTTATTCTCTGTTTTTTCTTCTGTGATAAAGATAAGGATTGCTCTGGTTTCCATGTCTGCATGGGAGACCATTTAGTAAACACCTCCCTATTTTCCCCATGTACTTTGTGGTTCTGATTCACATGGTTGACTTTGAGCTACAGTTGTCTTTACTGCTGAAATCAAGTGCTGTGATTAGCAAGGACTTCCCCTATACAGAACTAGAAAATGTTTTTGCTCTGCCTTCTCAAATTGGGAGGATTAGCCTATTTGTGCTGTAGTCACTGTACTGACTAGAAGGATGCTCCAATTTTCCATTTTGGCACTTTGAGCGCCAGCATCTGATAAGAAGGAAAGACAAATGTCTTTCATGAACTTCATTATCTAGATTACTCACTTCAATCATTCAGATTATTGTCTGATCCAGAGTACTACTAATAATAAAAGATGCATAAAATGTATCTGCCTCAGCCTGTAAAAGAGAGTGCAGTTCTGCAGCAAGAAATATTGAAGTGTTCTTCAGTTAAAGAACCAACTTTAACTGCACTAAAGAGAATGTGTTAGTAGAATGAATGCAGATATCTCTAGGCCTCCAATTGTATCTGTTTGTCCTTTGGCAGGGTGAGAGCTCTAACTTGCCAGTATGCAGTGGAACTAACAAAAGATATTCCCTGAGAAGAAAAAGCAGTTCCAGTAAAGCTGTTGTCCTTGAAGTTGGTAAGCATCTGTGTAAACTGCTTCACTAAGAATAGTAATGGTCATTATACAGTAATGCTTCTATCCTGTATATTCTGTTGATCTTGATAGGTTATCTCTAACCCCAACTACCTGATTTTGTGTATGGTGCTCTTTAACCCTCTATTTTTCCAGTAGCCCTACCTTTAGCATTCTAACAGTTTTGTCAGTCTGTAATGAATAATGGCAAATCTTGGTACATCTTCACAGGCATTTTACTGTACTGTTCTAGCTTGCACCAAGCTCAATGGACACATACGAACTGTGATTTGAACTTGAGTTTTACCACATCCAAAACTGCATTCCAGCCATTATGCTGCACTGGCTCTTCTTATTGAGCTCAGGGAATCCTAAGACAAAAGATATCATGCAGTTTTCTTGGCAACATTTGTTGAGAGGGGGTTTGCCTTTGCCCTCCTCTGAGGCTGGGAGTGTGTGATTTGCTCAAGAATCACTCACTGGGTTTCCATGCCTGAGCAGGGATTTGAACCCCAGTCTTCAGTCATAACCCAATGCTCAGACCACTACACCTCACTGACTCTGGTCTCTGCTGAATTCCCATCTAGTCCCATCTGTTAACCTGCTTCACTCCGCTATTTAGACTGATCTAATTTGCCTTTGGTAGTTCAGATTCTGCTCCATACTTGCCTGTTTTGAGCCCTGCTCAGGTATGCTGTTTGTGTGTGTGTGTGTGTGTGTATATATATATATATATCTCCTTCCTTTAGATGTTGTTTATAACACAATAGCTGAGTCTGAATTTGGTGGGATAGTGAGGAAAAAACTATGCTCTAAAAAGAGAAAATACTTGTCATCCTGGTTGACCTCTAGTCAGAAAGTGCTAGATATGGCTTTTGATTTCCTTTTCTGTCAGGAATTCTAACTGCAAACCTTGTTCATTTAAGGATCAGACTCATCTGAAGATGCCTATAAGAAGACAGCTGCAGTCAAATGGTAAGAGGAACTTTCGCTTCCTGTTTGCAGTGTTTATTATTTTCCCTGTTGTGTCTCTGGGGAGTTCAAATAAACAGGTAAACGCTGGAGATGGCACTCTAGGTTAGTGACGTGCAGGATAAGGAAGGAGGATCTCTGGTAAAAGTCTAGGGTCAACAACATTCTCTGAAGAGAAGTGTTCTGAAGAAAAATGAAAGACTGCTTTATGGACTCCTCCGTGCTGAGTTTTATGTTTCTGTATAAAATATCCAGTGCTCCTCCACTCTCTTTCCCTTGGCTGTTCATGAAAATGTGGAAGGAGAGAACAGGAGGAAGAGGTGACTGATGGGGCATTGGGTGATATAGCTTAAGAAGTATGATTTCACTGGAAGGCCACTTGCTTCTGGTCTCTATGAACTATAACCTCAGTATCTGTGAAGTGATAGCTGTATGATCTGTTGGTTTTCATTTGTACTTTTAGCTGTAGCTCAGAGGGAATAATACCGTATTAATTAAATTTAAAAAAAGATGGCATCTGTCTGTTCTGTTTAATTGTAACTATGCTTCTCCCTCTGTACTTGTGGACTTAACATTTGAGGTTTTGATTATTTGCAAATGTTAAACCTGCTGGCGCACACTCGTCCTCCCACTTGGGCTTTTTTCCTTGGGGAAAAAATGGCCAGGAGGGAGTGAGCAACCAGGAAGAATGCACCCTTCTGCCTCTTCCCCCTACCCTCCTGTCCCTTTAACTGGCTCTCCTAAGCCAGTGAATGGCAGAGGAGGGTGGAGGAAAGAGCAGAGCAGGCATGTTCCTGTTCCTTTCCCCCCGTCATGGCCATATATTTATATATTTGCATTGTTGTTGCTGCTGCTGCTGTTCCAGCCATATCTTAGCCTGTCAAGTGTAACAAAGAAGTCATTTTCTTCCCTTTTCCTGTAATCTTTCTCGTTTCTGAATTTATGGAACAGCTTGGTAGAACAAAAAGGAGAGGCAGTATAGAAGCAAAATAAGATAGGTTCCTTTTGTTCTGTCTGTCCATCTCATCTTCATCAAGTGATGTGCTGGAGACAGGAGGACATTCTCAAACTGACTGACTGTTAGAACTGGTTGCCAGTACTAAGGATTCTCCTTGCTGCCTGGTTCTCTTCTGGATGCCATTGTTTATATGACAGCTGTAGGCAAGCTGTTCTCTCTTAATCCCATCTCCAGTATTTTTCATTTTTGTTAATAGACTGTAGTGTGAATCAAAATATGCTTTCCTCTGAAGGAGATAGGACCAGCTCTAATGGTTTTAAGGTACAAGAGATTAGATTTTGATTGAAATTAGAAGGAACTCTTGACAGCGAGAGTGGTTCAGCAATGGAACCAATTACTTACTTAGGTGGTAGTACTGTATCTCCTTTTCTGGATGTCTTCAAAAAGAAGCTAAACAGCTGCCTGCTGGGGAAGTTCTACTGGAGGATCTTGCATTGAGCAGGGTATTGGACTTGGTGACCATAGGGTCCTTTCCACCTCTAAGATTCTCTTCCTACCTTTCATTAGCAGTAGAGAAAATTGGTAAGTGTTACACCAGTGCCCCATTGTTTGTTCTTGCTTTTTTTAGCATTTGACAGAGTGATTTTAAGAGTAATACTTTGATCACCTGAGCATTTGTTTTTAATCTTCTCCACAGTGTGGATTTCAGAAAAAAATCTCTGTCTCATGATGATGAAATATATGCTGAGAATCAAAGCCCTTGTCAGGTGGACCTTCCTAGGCCAAGTGCTGAAGATGAGGCATTAAACATTTTAGGTATGAAGATTTCTGGACAGATGAATCACTTAATTCAAGAACCCAAATACCCTGGTATTAACCATAATCTTTTTACCACTCAGGATAGTTAGTTCATATGTAGCTTATGAAAATGGGCTAGCACACTCCTATTGAGTCTAATTTTTATGACATTTTGAAATCATGAATAGGGTTGTGGTCTTGGTTAGTTTAGGGGATGTACATTCATTCCTAGTTATTTTAAAGTATATTTGCTAGTCAGTTAATTCACTTCATTGGTTTTCTGCTACAGTCGTCAGGTAACAAAGTTGCTGCTTTAGGAGAAGGCAGGATATAAATTAAATAAATAATAAAAATAAAACCATTAAAAGTTAGGATCCAGAAAGCTGTGTTTAGTTACCTGTGGACTTACAGCCACATCTAATGGAATTTTCTACTTCAAAGAGCAAAGCCTTTCTCCAATCTAATTTATTGCAGTTGGCATCCCCTCAGTTTCAAAATCTGTTCCTACACAGTATTGGTAGGGAAGAATGAAACTGTCCGTTTTGTTTTCTACAGGGTTCCCCTCCCCCCAGCATACATTTGTTTTATTGCAGTTCTACACTAGTTTGTGATTTTTAATTGTCTGCATTCACACACTATACCACACTAGCCCTATACTTCTTTTTAGAAGTAGTGTAGCTAAATTTATTTGTTGCTTAAGTTGAAAGTTGCAATCCTAGGTTTTATGTGGTCCAAGGACTTTCAGAATAAATGTGACCACCTTAAGCCTGGTTTCTTAGAAAACATATTTAATGTAATACAGAGATTGACCTCTAATTCCAGTTGCTCAGCACAAAATTACATAAGATATGATGGTGACCTCTGTTGTTGTTGTTGTTATTATTATTATTATTATTATTATTAACCTTTATTTATAAAGCACTGTAAATTTACACAGCGCTGTACATACAATCTTTTTAATTGGACAGTTCCCTGCCCTCAGGCTTACAATCTCTGTCCTGCCCCTTCCCACCTGACCCAGTGTAAATAGCCTCACCCACCTCAATACTCCAACTCATCGACTACGATTTAATAAGGAGTTTTAGCTTTTAACTTTGTTATTGTATTATGAGAAAGGTTAATTTTGTTGGATTTACTACTATTGATTTTATTTCTATTATGTTGTATAGTTGAGTGTATTTTATCCGGTTGTAATCCTGCCTTGATCCGTAGGGAGAGGCGGGAAATATAATAATAATAATAATAATAATAATAATTATTATTATTATTATTATTATTATTATTATTATTATTATTATTATTCTCTAAGTCAACATTTGAAAAGGAGAGGCCACCTATTAACATCTACTTAGCTAAACAAGTATAAAAATTGTTGCCAAAAAAGTTACCATCTGAAAAACTTCACTTAGATTCTGTTTGATTTCTAAATGTTTACTAAAAAGAATATTGTGTGCTTACTGATAAAGACAGGGTTTCCTTTTCAATAAAAAGAGTGATTGAGAGAGTGTGTATGCAGTGCTAGGCCTACGTTCAAAAGCACTTCGTATGTGTGGAAAAGAGCTCTGTAAATTCCTTTTAATCTCCGTCCTTTAGGCATGCCTGGCTTGTGAACAAGTTCTTAGGATGCCTGCTGGTACAATAAAACAGTTAATCTAGGGAATGTATAATTTGCTGACTATTGTAGTTTAGCTAAAAACGGAGGGAGGGGGAAGAGGGGTGCTAAGCCATGGACTACTACTGGTGTAATGATTACTGTGTAGCCATTAGTAAATATATCCTTAAACGGGAAAATTATATTAGAGCAGCTCACTTCTGTATATACTCAGGAGGAGTCTCAGTACCATCACCTGATCATAGCACACTGACCAACTAAAGAGCTTCCCTTCAGGTCAAAAATAAAAATAGGGTTAGGATGAGGTAGCTAGGAATGGGATGTCTGGACAAAAAGTGTCTAGATCTGAACTAACACAAATACAGTTGCCCTTCCGTTTGTGCAGACTTGAGATCTGCGATTCTTACTTATTTGCAAGGAGCAAATGGAGGGCTTAAAATGGGGCACACGCCCATTGCGTGACACACCCAATGCATGCACTCACAGCCGCTCGTGGGCACGCGCCTCCATTCAAGCCTGCGGGGCTTGAATATCTGCGACTATCTGTTTTCATGGTGGGGTCCAGAATGGATCCCCCGTGAAAACGAAGGGCTGACTAGTAGTAGGAAAGGGCAGCAGAAAGGGAGGAGGATGCTAGAGGTAAACCAATCTGCTTTCTAAACTCTTCTGTTTTTAGGTGCATGCGGTTTCTTGGAAGAAAGACTGGGAAGCATAGAATGCACTCCAGCCAGGACTGAAAATGTAGAAGTTGTTGCAGAGAATGTTGCTGCGCAGAAGAGCCAGGGTTTGTCTTTTTCAGATCCTGCCATGAGACAGCATGATACAAAACCTGAAGCCGGTTCCAGACAGCAGGATGGACTTTGCTCTTCACTCAGGAAGAGCAAGGCAATTGGGGAAGCCAGAGATCCCACTACAAATGAGCAGGCAGGTGATGGTACAGAATGGGCTGGTGTTGTGCTGCCTGCTGGACACACACCAACACTCTGTGAAGATGAGGAGCACCTGCTACAATCCCAGACTCCAGCTAACAGTCCTTTGAATCAGGTCACTGGGAAGAGACTGATGCGGAGTATCCGGAAGGTCAATGAATGGCTTTCAAAAAGCAATGAGGTCCTTTCTCCTAGCTCCATGCAGGACATTCAGACTGAAGAGGTGGATCAGGATCTGAACTCTTGTGTGATGGATTCAGACTTCTGTGTCTCTCAAAAGACTGGACAGATTGAAGACCAGGGAAAGTTTACAACGTGGCATGAAAGTGACTGGCCATTAGCCAAACCAGTTACCTCTAGGATTGAAGATAAAATATTTGGGAGAACTTACAGCAGGGAACGCAAGTCAACCTCACTTCAGAATGAAAGAGACACAATCCATATACAAGCAGAGGAATGCATTGCTGTCAACACAAAATCCCGTGAGACACCTAGAAAAACAACCTTAACACGAAAGAGGAAGGCCACATCAGAGCTGACACCTGATGATTTCATCAGAAGACAGGATGTGAAAGAATGTCGGAAGAGACCTGTCATGGATGATGGTGCTCCTTTGGAAGAATGTGAGCAAACCTTTGCTCTTGTTGATGACAAGCCTGTTGAACACCAAAGAGATGCTAAGTTGCCTGAAGAACCTTCTATCAAGGAAGCAGTGTCCAATTTGGAAGGAATTGAAAGTGGACAAGCTCTGAACATCTGCCATAAGTTGCCAGAGTCAAGCCTGAAAAATTCGAAGAAGAGACCAAACTCATTGAGTAGGAGAAGTAGACAATCAATGAGGCCACTTGGTCAGTTGCAATTTGTGGTAGATGGAAACTCCAGGTCTCCTGAACAGTCAAAAATAGAGACAGAGGATGAGGAGGCAAAAGAAGCAGACACAGGCCAGAAACAGATCAGGCGGAGTAGGAGGCTTCAATTACTCACAGAAGGAGCCTCGAGTGGGACCACGGAATCTCAGCTGCAACCAGAAGGAGCTTGGAAGCAAAGTGAGCCAGCAAAGCGAGAAAAGGAAAATGCGAATGAAAGAGAAAAGAAACAAAGGTGGTCTCAAGCAGGAAATATGCCACCTCACTCTGTAACAGAAAATGACCCCAGTGCATCGCAGAAAGTTTTGTCATGGTTAGACACCAGCCAGATGAACATGGAACTTGATGCAAGTAAGGTTTGTGCTAACCCTTCAACATCTCCTTGTGCGACAGGAGTTGTAAAAAGTCTGAATGTTGAAGAAACTAAAGAGGGCCATAGTCCTTGTTTCATTGTTCCCACAGCAAGCTCCCAAGACAGCTGTTCACTCCTGCAGTTCCCGCCTACAAAAGTGAAGCAAATCACTTCTGACGAGGGCAAGAAGCTCATAGCAGATCAACCTGAGAAGAGTATATTATGTAGTCAGATGCAAGAGGGCAATGATTCTTGCACAGGGGTTGCCACAGAAAGCTGCAATCATGCTGATGATAAAGCTGCAGAGACCATGGAGTTGAACCCAGAAACTGATGACAGCGAACTAGATGCAGACTTTGTACAGAACATATTCAGCTGTTGCAAACGCCAGTCATTCTTACTTCATCCAGGTCCAGTGAAGGAGTCTGCTCCTGAAATTCAAAGGGAACTCAAAGCTGGCACAGTAGAAGATAGCAGGGTTGAATATTTGGAGAAATTGACTCTATATGAGGAAAGAAGAGACGCTGTTGCCTGTGTGGCAGACAAAGGCATCACTGTCCAAAGACTGGCAACCTCTGTCTCCGGTTTCCCAGAGCTTGAGAATAAAACTGAGCACCTCCAGCTTGCTTTGCAGGCTCCCTTGCCAGATCATCTACCCATGCCAGTGCAGTCAGGTGCCAGAAATGGAGAGGGCGGAAATCAGCTTCAAAGTCAAAAACCCACAACTGAAAAAAGTGCATCTCCAGAAATGGAAGAAAACACAAATCCCAGTGGCAATAATAGACGTTTGAGTGGAAATGGTAGAAATCCAAGTGTTTCGAGAAATGGCAACCTCCAAAGCTGCAGTTTAAGCCTGGTTAATGAGACACGTTCCAGCATAGGCCACTTTCAAGAAGAAGAATCCGCAGGTGCTGAAAACAAAGGGCTGACATTAAGCGCTCAACCAGAATCAATGCAGGCATGTCCTGTAGTTTGTCAGCCACCACTTCCTCAATTCAGCCATGTTGGGAAAAAATGGATGGAACAAAAGCAATTGAACAGTGACATAGAGGAATCAACTGATATTTCCAGTATAGGTGTTCCTAAGTGCCTGATTCCCAGAGAGAGGATGGAACAATACACTGAGGAGGCGTCCCATGCCTTTGAACTCTCATCGGAGACACCGGAAGGCTTGCTGGACCCAGCTATCCAAAGCAAAGAAGACCCACCTAGTCCTTTGGAAACAGAGAGGGAAGACATCTCAATTGTACCTACTAAAATGGACAAGCAATCTCTTGTTGGGAAAGATCTGGACATCAATGACAGAAGCAGTTCCATGTTGAAGAGGAAACGTTTTGTTTTGGCACACCGAAGACCAGTGCGGAAACTGCCATCTTCAGAAGAGGATGATTCCAGTGAGGAGGAACAGCTGCCATGTTTTCAGGCACTGTTATTTGACAAATCATCACACTTATTGGGGGAAAAAGAGACATCAGCAGAGATGCTGGCACTGAAGAGTGGCAGCAGAAGTAACCTCAAACCCCAGGATGATGATGTCTCTCCAAGCCAGGAGTCAGAGTGCTCTGTGAACCTGTTTTCCTCCCAGTCACATGCATCTGGGGACTCTTGCAGTAAGGCCTGTGACACAAAGCATTTAACCCCAGTTTGTAGTTCTATAGAAAAGCTTGCAAGTCTCTGTGAGAATAAAAAACATACTCAAGCCAGCAGTGACACTCCCAGAGAAGCTGTGCAACCAAAAGATGGACAACCCAGATGTGTGAATTCAGAATCCAATTTAGGTACAAAATTGTAATATTTTTTCTGGCTTTCCAGCAGTTCTGTCTCATTCTGTGTTTCAAATTTTAATTGAATATTATTATTTATTTTTTAAAAAATTGAATTAGGTTTAAAGTACAATGATAATTTAACACTATATAGAACAGTGATGTTTAGGGTCAAAAGCAGAAAGATAGGTACAGAACAGAACAGAGGAACAGCATAACAAAACCCATCAGAAGCTAGGATTGAAATAAGATTTTTGTTTATTTTTATTTTTACAGCAGGTATACATTGCATGTCCTCTGTGTTTTTCAAAAACCCATACACTTCCAAGCACTAGCTGAGGCACTTCGGTTTCTCCTCCTCCTTGATACATAGGCAGATGAAGCTGGTCTCTGGCCAAACACAATATGGGGAAAGTCCACTTGAGGTTTTCTCCAGAAGATAAAATCAACACACATGGCAGGGAGGAAGGAATAAAAACATGTCAATGACATCATCGAGTCTGCAGAGGGCTATGCACCCTGTTCCTCCTTTTTCCCCGACCCCCTGTCCCCCCCAGGATAGTGGGGGAGAAGCCCTGCCCCAGAAGTCCTGCTCCCAGCACCAGGTAACACCCAGTGCCGGAAGACCTTTTAGTTTGGGCACTTGGCCCCTAAAAGGTTCGCCATCACTGACTTAGAGGTTCAAGCCACCCATAAGCAAAGACATATATATTCCCTGCTAAAAACAAGATTTTAATAAAGTATGAAAGTGAAGCAAACCTGTTTATTTCTACCATTAAGGAGAATTCTGAAGAAGTATTCTTTCTCTCTGAATTCTGAGATCTACTGCTAATGCATTTCCATACTTGGCTCGACAGTGGTTGTTGCTTAACTATAACTAAAATGTTTGTTCCTATTATCTTGTTGTTTTGTGCTCTCCTGTTGACTCACATATGGCAACCACGTCCTGGGGGGGGGGTTGTTCATATTTTTTTTTAACTGGATTTATTGAGTGGTGGTTTGCTATTGCCTTCCTCCTAGGCTGACAGAATGTGACTTGCCCAAGGTCACCCAGTGGGTTTATGTGGTTGAGCAGAGATTTGACCTCTGATCCCCCATATTCGTAGTCTAACACTCAAACCATTACATCTAAACTCAAACTGTTACATGACTCTCTTGTAACCCGTGAATTGAAATTATTTCTCTAGCCTTATTACTACTTGTTCCATCTATGTATTTTCAGTCCTAGTTCTTTTATGGTGCAAAAGTTGGAACTCTAGCACTCTCAAAACTTCCCCATCTTTGTTTCTCTTTCAGCCAAAGGTTCCCACACACCTTCGGAGGGTGTGTTCAATACCTCATTTGTATCAGTACAGATAAGATCTTTGCTTGGAAATTGTTTTTCTTTGTTTAATGTGCCTTTATTTATTTATTTATTTATGGTCTTCTGAAGGTGAAGAATGCATGGGCTATGACAGTGAAGCTAGCCACCTGGGAGATTCATCAGGCCTATCCTCCCAGGGTGAGATCCTCACCACACAGGTAGGAGATTGTCTGCCACTATTTCAGGAACAAACTGCAGCAAGGTTAAATAGGAATTGAAGACAGGAAGGTGAAATTCACTAGCAGATGCAGTATTTATTGTAATCGCCTTTGAGTTGACTCTGACTTATGGCGACTCTTTCCTAAGATTTTCTTAGCAAGATTTATTGAGAAGAGACTTGCCATTTCCTTCCTTTTATGCTGAGTGGGAATGACCTACCCAGGTTACCCAGTAGGTCTCCATGGCTGAGCAGAGATTCTGGTCTCCCGAAGCCAACAGTCAAAGACTACACACCATGTTGGGTCACTGATGCTTGCAAGTGCAGTACAGTCTGCCCCCGGTATCCATAAGGGATCTGTTCCGGACCCCCCCCCCCCCCCCCATCCCTGGGGATACTAAAATCCACAGATGCTCAAGCCTGTGTTTTCCCCAATGGAGTTGTGTGCATGTGGCCACGTTGCTCTTAGAGACAGCCCCCATTGAATCATGTGGATGATGCCTATGTGAACTGACTTTCATTGTGGGGGAAAGGATGAGATCTATATGGTTCCAATAAGAAAAAAAATCTCTTTGAGTCAAAAGTCAGTCTAAGGTCTACAACAACAGAACTGAGTGTTGGATGTCTTCAACACTGAGACTGGCTAGCTGTGTTGGCAGGATTTATACAGGGGAGAATAAATCCTGAATAGCCTGCTTCTGCCATGGACCACAATCTGTTTGCTTCTCCAGTCAAGTAGATTGCAGACTGAGGGCTTGCTACACCAGCCCCTGGAGTACTCTGGCCCTGAAGCTGTATAAGATCGCTCATTATCCCCGCACTCAAGAGTGACACCAGGCAGCTGTTTACACACACATCCCCACTGCACACCCAGTGCCACCAGTGCGATTCACTCCCTTTGGGGTTGGAAATGAGACACCAAACATTGATCACATGTCTGGATGTCTCGTTGTGACTTCACCAGGCAACACAGCGGGTTTGCATGTGTAGATAACTGCCTGGCATCACTGGAGTACTCTGGATTTTCCTACAAAATGCAGAGCAAGAGATAATTTTGTAAAAACTGGTCTAAGGGAGAAATGGGGAAGATTTGGTGCAGACCTGGCCTTATATCTGCACTTGAATCAGGGATCTGGCCCTGCAGTATGAAGACAGGTCACTGAGGACAGGGGGAAACTGCTTCATTTGGCCTGTGTAAACATGCTTTGGGTTTCCATAAATCAGAAAGCACTTTTTACAGTTTTGGTAGCAACTTCTGTATTTTGAGAGATTGCTTGCCTAGTCAGGATTTTCAGAAAAATCAGGATGAAAAGAGGGGAGTAAATCTTGTGGCACCCATTTGGTCTCAGCATACCTGGTTTTTTAACAGAATAACCCCATCATGGGGACAGCCATGGCCTTTTCAGGTCTTTTATGAGCCATTGAACCAGGAGTTAGCGCTCCATGCAGATCTGGACTGGCTATACTTTTCCCTGGGCTCTGAGAGACAAGTTTTCCAGTATCTGGGGTATGAGGCAAGGAAAGTGGATTCTTTATTTGCATCCAGAAAGCATTCCATCAACCTCATAAACAAAAACGCCTAGAACAGGGGTTTTCCAACCTGGGGTGCCCACATCCCCAGGAGACGCAAGATGAAATTTCGAAGATGCAACAAAGAGTGGCTTATGTCCTTGACTGTCAATTCACAAGTCATCACTCATTTTTTCTGAATAAATTAGAATCTAATTGCCCAGTTTACATTTGCATTTTTTATGCACTGAGTTAAACGCTTATTTTTTAAAGTTCAGTTTATTCATTCACAGTATTGTATGTGTTTCAATTTGTGGTTCAAAAATTTGAAACTGGATTTCTTTACCTTCAAATATGATAATTACTTTTGTAGGAGGTGTGAACATTAATCAAACATTTCCTAGGATTGTAGGGCTAGGAACCAATAACCTAGAAGGTATTCAGCTAGTGTTACTGAAAGAAAGGCAAAGTAGTGGAATCAGCAAAAGTGATAGTGGTACCTTCTCTGTACAGCAATCTGAAGAAAGGTTTCAAGCCAGACACATGAAACAGGTAGGTTTGAACTATCTTGAAGAAGCGAAGGTCTTATTTCTTCCTGACTAGAGCTGAAAAGAACTTCATTCTTGCAGCCTCTCACTGTAAGTAGTTTCCCATGTAATATCTCAGTGTGAAAGTGCAGGCATTAGTAATCCACACTTTTTGCACTTGGCTTTTGTTTTTCTTGTACATCTTTCTTAGAGAGACTAGTTTCTTTTTTCCATTCTCTCAGCAATAATTGTTTTAGATATGTAATGCTTTTTGCCAGAATGGAACTTTGCCTCATCCAACCAGACAAGATAGTGTTCTATTGAAAACTATGCCTTATGAGGAAAGACATGGGGAGCTGGGTATGTTTAGCCTGGAAAAGAGAAGGTTAAGGAGTGATGTGATATCCCTGTTTAAGTATTTGAAGGGATGTCACATTGAGGATGGAGCAAGCTTGTTTTCTGCTGCTCCAGAGACTAGAACACAGAACAATGGATGCAAGCTACAGGAAAAGAGATTCCACTTCAACATTAGGAGGAACTTCTTGACAGTAAGAGCTTTTCGACAGTGGAACACACTCCTCAGATTGTAGTGGAGTCTCCTTCCTTGGAGATCTTTAAACAGAGGCTGGATGGCCATCTGTCGGGGTTGCTTTGATTGTGATTTCCTTCATGGTAGGGGTTGGACTGGATGGTCCCTTCCAACTCTATGATTCTATGAAGATTAACACTTTCATGAGAACCAAGAGTCATTCTTGGTTCTAAACCAGAAATGGGCAACTGCTATCCCTTTGAAACAGGTCTGGTTGGGCGGGGGGGGGGGGGGGAATCTCTTTAGAATGAGGGGTTGAGAGTCCTTTGCCATTCTTTAAATAATCTGGATTCTGTCTGGGGCCCTATTATCACCGTCTAGTTGCCTGGGAACCCAACTTGTGATAGTGGTGAAATCCAGACAGGCAGAGTTAACATCAGTATTCCATTTAAGCGTTCTTAAGTATTGAAATCTCAAGATACTTATATGGGAGAATTAACAGGTGTTTTCGTAATCTTTTTGGCTATTCATTATATGCAGTCATAGATATACAAACATATTATAGTCCTCTTAGGGAGAAACACAGACAGGTTAACATCTGAACACTTTTATCACATTACACAGCACTTCATGTACATGCATTCTTTTCATTACAGTATATGGCAAGTAAGATGTTACACCTTCATAAAGATGGAACATTTCGCTCACTAACTCTTTAGCAGGCTTCTTTATAGTACTGTAATTATGTAGAGGAACACTATCATCTTAAACAATATAACTCAACCATATATCCACTTAGAAATGTAATCTTATTTTTTGAGGAACTAATAATCTCTAAACAGGCATTTGTGAACACACAGGCTTCCAAGGGTTAATGTCCTTGGGCATTGTTAAATCTTGCTGTATCTAGCAGCATCTGTTGCATAGCTATATCTATAACAGGCATCCGTTGTAATAATAATGGTAAATACATCTATTTTAACATAGCCTAGTTGTTTCTCTCCCCTGTAGTGTCTGATAGGATATCAGGAACAGCATAGCTTGGACTGGAGCGTGAAACTTTCTCTTCCTACAGTGGAGATTGGCAGAGCAGTCAGAGTGCTATTTCCTCTGAGCTTCATTTATTTTCTCCCTAGCCTCTGCCCCACCCAATAGCTGTTTTATCTGCTCCAGTTAAAACAAAGTTTCTGAAGGTACCCTATTTATATCTTCTCCTCCAGTCAGATTATTGGAGATAATAACAAACTAAGTAGAGCTAGATCTTGTCCTTTGGCTGCCTTCCCTCAGATTACATCAGTCATTACATCTGTGAAGAGGTTACAATTGGTCAAATCCACTCATATTTAATATTTATACTTATGCTGCCATTTCATCATTTTGTCTGTCTCTTTGTTCACAGTTAACATACACACACACATTCTAATATACATACCTTTCTGCATTAAATGTTATACTCTATAACTTATACTATGTACTCTGTGTATATTTCCAGGCCTCAAAATTGACAACCAAATCATCTCAGCCTGTAACACTTTGGTCCTTAACTCCCACCAGTCACAGCCAGCATAGCAAACGGTGGAGGTGTATGGAAATTTCAGACCAGTTGCTTACCTCTGCTCCAGGCATTCTGTGGCATTTCATAGATGCATACATGATATTGTGCCCAAGAGATTTCTGTCAGCTTCATTGCCTTTTTGTGTACATTCTGTCTAGTTACCTTGAAGGGAAAGATTGTTAAAACCATCGTTTTTATGGTGCACCAGAGCTTGCATTAATATTTCATGGTAATCCTTGGCATTCTTGAACCTCTGATGCTTTGTGTTCTAATGCACTGTTATGCATCTGACATAAGTAGGGGGTCTTCTACTTCGACCTTTGTCTGCCATTACAAATTGGACAGCTTTCTGTGGATACATCATTTGAGAGGCATTTATTTAACCAAATAAATCAAACATGTTTCCAGATGACACAATATGCTGATCCAGGGATGAAACTGCTTCTGAACATCCTTTCCTAGATTAAACTCTTCTAATTCAAGGAGAAAGGAATATTGAGTTAATTCTCTTCTGTGGTCCACTTACCTATGTTTTTTTGGTTCTGATCAGACTGGAAGGAACCTCTGATTTCTGAGGCTTTGGATCAAAATTATGTAACTCTTAAAGATTACCTTCCCCTTCCTTCTCTGTGCTGTTTTTTTTTAAATAATCTGCACTTTCAGACACAGTTCAAATTTATGAGTAGAGCTTCATAGTTCTGTAGTCCTCTGCACTTTTTCTTTGCTGTGTCAAATTGAAACTGAGAAGAAAACTCATTTTATTAATTTAAATTGGGGATTGGTTTTAATCTGGAAGTCAAGAAGTAGCACAGGTAATCTCCAATCAGTTGGTGGAGGTGCAGTTCATTGTTGTTGAGTTTTTTGCTGTAGTGGTGACAAAAAAAGATAATGTGCACACTTCCTGTCTACCTTGCTATAGAGGAAGTCAGATTACTGGGAGTGCAATTCTCTTTGCAAATGAGACAAATGGGAAGCACACAGCTTGTTCTAAAGCAGGAGTCAGGACCTACAGCCCTCCATGTTCTGACGAACTGCCATTCACATCATGCCTCACCACCAGCCAAGCTGAAGGAAATTTTAGCCATTCTTATGATGGTTGTAGCTCATCTCTTTATGGTGATGCTACATGTGGGAGATTATCACATGCACTTTATCTTATTGGGAAAACGATGGGATACACATACGTTTAACTTCAAAGACAAGTCTTACTGCATTCTCCTGTATACAGCCCAGGCTTATCTCATGCCTTTGAAGGACAGGAAAATCCCACCCTTGAAAAACAGTGGGATAACCCCGGGTTGCATATGGGCTGCGTACAGGAGAATGCAGTAAGACCCATCTTTGAAGCTAAATGCACATGTATCCCATCAGGAAAATGTCGGGATAAAGCATGTGCGATAATTTCCTTTGAGACAGCATAAGGGAAGGAGCTACAACTAAGCCCTCATGAGTTTGGCTAAAACTTCCTTCAGCTTGGCAGGTGGTGAGGCATGGTGGGAATGTAAGTTCAGCAGAACCTGGAGGGCCATAGGTTCCCCACCCCTGTTCTGAAGGGAAAATAGCAGATTATTTTTGCCACTGCAAGAGGAAATTTAATCTTGCTATCAGCAGGGACCCAAGTGCATCCAATGAGTTATGTGTTACCTATTCTGATTTAAACCATTTCTATACTCGCTAAATACCTTCAATTTAAAATATTCACAATTTTTATTCCATAACCTTTTTACCATAATTAATAAAATGAGAAATAGGTATAGTTATCAGGCAAGTGCCCTTGAGGAGAGAGTGCCACAAATGAAAAAAACAACAACCCTCTTTCCTGTGGTCATCCATTCCAGTTCAGTGCCATATTGTGGTTTCCTCTGTTTAGTAAAGAGAGAAAACTTAAAACAGGTAATCCCACATGAGCTTCTCTTTACAGCAAAGATATGCCATGCAAAATGACTTAAAGAAACTCCAGCAGGAGATGGTTATCATTGAGGCAGCTCTCAAACAGGGAAGCCAGCATGATGCTCCTGAAGAATTGCTGCAACTAGATAAGGAAGATGATTTCACTGGAGAACAGAAGAGATCATTGAAAGGTGAGTAGAGCAGTGTCCTCAATTTCCTCCTGTATCTGAGAATCTAGTTTTCTTTCCCACTTGTCAAAAAACCACCCTTGAAATAGTCCTGTTTCTTTATAAAATACTAGCAGAAGTTTCAATTTTCTAAGGTTCAGATGCACTTTACTGGGATCCCCACTAATACTTTTTCTATTTCCATCTGGTCTTTCTCGTCTCTCTTTTTGTCCCCAATCATGTAAATGTCTAATTTACAAATTGTAAGCTGCTTTGATAGCCTTGGCTGAAGAGCAGGGTATAAATAAATATTTATAATAATTATTTTTCTTTCATTCTGATTTTTCTCCCTTCTGTCCTGGTTCTCATTCAGCTTTCCCCTCTTTTCACTTTCCTCCCCACAACCTTAGCAGGCAGTAAACCTTTCCTCCTCTCTTTCAACTATTTGAAGAGTTTGGAGTCCTTGCATAGGCAAACATCACATCTAGCTGACTTAAGATACTCTGAAGTAATAATCACTGCCCTGATTTCTAGGTTTCATGACATGAAGCACAGGCAGACAGAGACAGCTACACTTTCTCTTTTATTATAGATTATGTTGTGATTTTTATATACAAATTATAACTTACTGAATATACAAAGAGATGCTGAATCCTCAGTTTCTTAACCAGGTAAGCAACCAGCTTTGTTATCAGGTTACTCTAATTGGGAGATGACCTGATGGCACACCAAATACCTGTCCCCACCATTGTTATGCAAGAGCTGGACAGTGAAGAAAGTGGTTAAGAGGAAAATCAAGTCATTTGAGATGTGGTGAATGAAAAGAGTGCCGAGGACAGCCAAAAAGACAAATAAATGGGTCCTTGAATAGACTGAGCTTGAAATCTCTCTGGAAGCCAAGATGATCAAACTGAGGCTGTCATACTTTGGCCACATCACAAGAAGGCATGACTCATTAGAAAAGCCAATAATGCTAGGAAAGGTAGAGGGTAGTAGAAAGAGAGGAAGACTGCATGCTAGTTGGATGGGCTCAATTAGGGAGGTTATTGGGCAACAATTTACAGGACCTAAGCAGAGCAGTGCATCCACAGAGTCGCCACAAGTTGGCTGGAGAGCAGTTAACAACAAACTACTGTTATGCACATGATTACTAAATGCTGTTGAGGGAGAAGGGAATGTGCGTCTATTTGGAATTGAGGATAGGAGTCAGGGAGGCTGCATGACTAGAGTATCTAGACCTTGAATGATGGTCCAAGTTCCACCTTTTGAGCACTCACTGATATGTGTACAGATTTCTCAACAGTAGTTAGAAGGATATGTAGTCCCACTCAGGTGCAGCTTTGAGTTTCCTTAGTCCTTGACAGTAAAGAGTGACTTGCCTGGCTCTTCAGGGCAATCAGTTAGACTTGGTTTGAGAACTGCTGTTTTGTCCTCTCCTCTTGTTACTTCTTTGTTTTGTAATATGTAAATCCTTCAGTGGTCTAAATGTAGTTGTTTGTCCCAGCCAGACTAACCTCATTGAATCATAAAAACTTGGTAAGCTAACACTTAAGGTGTTCATTACATCTACTCTGATTGGAACTACCAATAGGGCTAGGCCAATGTCTTTATCATGGCTACTTTTGACTGCCAAGGCTATAACTTGTGCTGAAACTCAGGACAGGTTTGATCTTCTCATAAGAAGAGGTTTGATTTGAAAGATTTTTAAAGGTTTCCTTTTGCAACAGGTAGAAGGAGTAAACTGTTCTAGATATCCTCCATCACCTGATGAAAAGAAAGCTTCCCAGTTAAATCCAATATTGAAGTTCTCCTTCTGGACTCTTCTTTTAAAAAAATCCTCACCAGTTCAATTTAAAGCCTCACAATTTCATTGTAAAAAACAAACATTTCTTCTGTGCCCTCTTAATATCATGCTCCAGAGTCTGCAACTGATGAGTTACTGAGTTAATTTTGCCTTGTTACAGTGTGGTTTATGCGTATTTAGCTTGAGCTCTGTTGCCATGGCAGTAGCTTTAAAATGCATTTTCACTACAGCATTGTTGTGACAGTGTATCAGGTCAGCTTGTTTTCATTGCTAGATAAAGTAAAGAATCCACACTGTGTTTGCAGGAGATGCTGTTCTTTTGGTATTATGATCAGTGTGTGTGTGTGTGTGCGTGTGCGTGCCTTCAAATCACCTTATGGTGATCAGATGTCCTACCCAAAGAAACAGCAACTTATCCAGGACCTCTTCTCCCAACTGGCTCAGACTATGCCTCTGGGCAGGCAAGATCAACTTAATTGCCACATGATCAACAACAAAATCAAACCTAATTCCTGGAACATCACAGGTGCTTACATTCTTTGACATCCCATTGAGCAGATGGGGCTGTGGCTATTAGGCATCATTAAGAGCTTTTTGCAGAAGGCTGGACAATTGGAACAGAGTGATGCTAATTTCCACCAAGTTTCAGGTTAAAGGTTCTCATGGGATGCCTGTAGGGGAGCCAATTATAAAACATCAGTAGAAGTAAGCAGCAAAGCTGCTGGCAGAGATGGAGGTATGTTGGGATGGGGGTGGGGAATAGACCAAGTGTTCAAGAGGGTACTGTACAGAATTATCATACAGCCAACCGCCTGTTTTTCCAGTCGCTGGCAAGCAGAAAAAACAAGCTTTGTGCCGACTGGTATGTTATGTTCATCTTGGTGAGTCAAAGTTATGCAGGCTTGTCTTTATTTATTTTTATCTATTTAAAGAATTTATCACCTTTCAGCCCAACAAGGCCCCAAGGCAATGTGTAATGGATAAAATTTTTATTTAAGGCATTAAATATAAGTGGATAAAACAGATAAAGCATTATTTAAAAACAAATGGGTACAATTTCTTTTAAAACAGTTTATAAACCACACACAATACTAACAGGCACAACAACCATGTTTGGTTTTCAGGACCAAAGACTATATGAATTAATAGTCCTAACTGCCTATCAGAAGCTCAGGAGGGACAGAGTCAGCCTGGCTTCTCTTGGGAATGAGCTTCACAGTCAGCATGCTATTACAAGGACAGTTCAATCATGTCCTCACCAACCTAGTCTCCTGGGGTTGTGGGATATGAAACAGGAGTTCTGTTGAAAGTCTCAGATTTAGGACAGGCTCATGTAGAAGGCTGCATTCTTCCAGATATCCTGCCCTCAAGCTGCTTACAGCTTTGTAGGACAAAACCAATATCTTGATAGTTGACCAGTGGTATATGGTCTGTAATGCACACTCTTGACAACAGTCTGTCTGCCACGTTTTGCACTAGCTATAGTTTCTGAGCACTTTTCAAGGGCAGCCCCACACTGAATAGCAATAGCAGCTTCATTTATATACCGCTTCATAGCAGTCTCTAAGTGATTTACAACTGTAAGGTAATTACCCCCAACAAGCTGGGTTATCATTTTAGCGCCCTCGGAAGGCTGCAAGCCTGAGTCAAGCTTGAGCCCTGGCTAGTAATGAACTTGCAACCTTATGGTTTTGAATTAGTGGCTGCAGTACAGGCATTTAACCACTGCGCCACCAGGGCTCTTAGAACACATCACATTACTCTTAACTGGGAAGTAATTACAGCATGTGCCATGGTTGCCAGGAAAGGATGTAGCTGGCTCACCAATCAATGCTGGCCAAAACCTCCTTAGAAGCAATGTTAAGTTCAGGAGTCTCCCCAAGCTAAGAATCTGAACTTTCAAAGGGAATGGAGCCCCGTCCAGAAAAGGTTGTAAACCTAACTCCAAATGCTGCTTCCATGCTGCTTCCATCTTGTTAGGACTGAGCCTCAATTCATTCACCCATATCCATTCCTTCACTGCATCTAGGCAGTTATTTAGGGCTTCCACGGTCTCCTTGGTATCAGTTGTAAAAGAGGCAGCTGGGTATCATTGACATACTGATTACACCTGACCAAAAAATTCCAGTTCCCCTGTGGCTTCATGTGGATTTAAATAAAGCATGGGGGACAGTACTGAGCCTCATAGAATCCCACAGACAAGTGGCCAGGAGGCTGAAACACAGTGTCCCAGTACCATCACTTGGGAATAGTTGGCCAGGAAGGGTCATAAACATGGCAAAACAGTGTCTCCCATCTCAAATGGCCCAGAGTGGTTCCCTGAGCATAATATGAAATGTTGTTGAGAAGGCTAACAGAACCAACAGGGATTCACTGTCCAGCTGCCAGCATAGGTCATCCACCAAAGCTGTTTCTGCCTCATAAGTCTGAACTCAGAATTGATCCAGGTAATCTGTTTCATTTGGGAAGTGTATTCATCCAGTATCATTTGTTTGTCACATTCAACAGGTGTTTTACACTCCTTCTTCTTCCAATGACCATTTCCATTTTACTCAAAGATCCATTGCTAGGAAATGTAATACTAGCTGATTTAATACATATGGTACATATTTGAATAAAGTCTCACCTAATTCCCTTTAGAACTAATAATGTTGGAAGCAGCCAGTATACAAAAGTATTCAGATTTTGTGATTTAGTTTTTCCATCAGCAGGTGCATACACTGTTGTTAAGTGCCCTCAAGTTGTCCCCGACTCATGGTGACCCTGTGGATTAGAAATATCCAGCCTCCCCAATCCTTCACTGCTCAGCTTAAGTCTTTAGATTCATATCCATGATGTCTCTAATTGAGTCTATTCATCTGGCATGTGGTCTCCCTCTCTTGCTAATTCTCTCTACTTTTCCTAGCAGTATCTTTTCTGATTAGTTATGCCTGTTTATGATGTGGCCAAAGTACAATAGCCTTAATTTGATCATTTTGGCTTCCAATTACATTTCTGGCTTTATCTGCTCAAGAACTCATTTGTTCTTGACAAATCTTGCCAAGAAAAACCCATGTTAGGTTTGCTTTAGGGTCGACGTAAGTCAAAAATGACTTGAAGGCACACAATAACAACAGTGTACTCTATGTTGAACTATATTTGAAGATAACTTGGAAGCTACAGCTAGTGTGAAGTGCAGTGGCAAGATTGCTGACTATGATATCATATAGTCAACATACAACACTTAGCTTAAAGGAATAGCACAGGCTGTCAATTAACTTCTGGTCTGAAGCTGATAATGACATTCAAATTCCCAAGTGCTTTGGGGTTTTGATACTTGAAGGAGCACCTCTTTCTGTGTATGCCTGCCTGTAGATCGATATCTGCCAGAGGAGTCATCTCTACCCTACTGGTGGGGTCAGTACAATGGAGGAAGACATGAGAAAGGATCTTCATGGTTGTGGCACCCATTTGCAAAAATATCTTTCCCTTGAAAGCCCAATTGGCATCAGTGTTCCTTTATTTTTGGCATTAAATCATAGAATTGGAAGAGACCGCAAGGACCATCCAGTCCACAAGACATGGCTTTTCGTGAGAACCTTACTTTTAAGCACATGCACGGTTTTAAAAATTCTTTTTAGTCTTTTCATGCTGTTTTTGCTTCTTGAGCTGTTTAATGTTTTTATCTTGTTTAAATTATTCACTGATTTTTGTCAGGAATTGTTTATATTGTTTTATTTGTTGGTAGCCCTGAAATGTCATGATAAAAAGGAAGGACGAAAATAGTTTAATAAATAAATAGCTGCAGGTCTCCCTTGTCCAGTTTCTAGCTGAGGCAATTGCTGGTTTTCTGGGGAAGAGAGTAGACCCCAATATTTTATTCTAGGAACATGGGATGGATCAGTAGGGTTTCTCTCCTAATTCTAAACTCTGAGGCATTTGAGTAAACGCATTAATATTTTATTTAGATGTATAGCAACTAGGACTTTATATCTGCTTTGCCTACTTGTGTGTGGTAGGATCACCTCCCCAGATAATTATGTGCTGATGTTTCTGCAAATGACCAAGAGAGGAATTCCTCTTTCTCCCTCCTGTATGTGCTGCCAGACAGGCTAGTAAATGTTTTGGATTCTTTTGGATAGTGGAATTTTGCAGATTGTGAAGTTGTGTAGCTCTCTCTTTAATGCCAGTCAAATTCTTGGCTCCCATAGCTCTCTGAAGGAACATTTTCTGGTATTTGCCTTTCATTCTTGAACACAGTATCTTTAATACATAGTTTAGCAACGTCAGGGATGGCTTTTGCAAGTCTCTTTTTCTGATCTGCTCTGTGTATAGTGTTCCATATAACAACCTCCCCCTCCTCAATGAAATACAGTGTCCCTCTGAAGCCAGTCTTGGTTTTTGAAGTCCGCTGCATTCAGATATAAACAGAGCCTTCTTTGCTGTGAGGAAAAAAATAACAAAAACGTTGTTCCTGATGGAACTGGCTTCCAGACGAATGTTTCTGCAGCTCTTCCAAATTCAATCAAAGCCAATTCCTTAGATAACTATAAATAGCACAGCTGAGTATTATGTTGGTGAAATCGATTAATTAGCTTCCTCTGAGCCCGGAAACAGACTCAAGGCAACTTAATTAACAAGCCCTTGTTTGGGCTTTCAGGCCAGAATAAAGTATTTGGGGGTCTTCTTATAAAAGCTTCAACCTGATTACGTTTATTGATGCCTTGATTACAAATTATAGCTTTTCTCGTGGCTACTTTGGAAAGCCTCTTGCATCCTTCTAATCACTTTCTGGGGAGAAGAGATGTATTAATGTTCTGTTGAGGCATCGTAAATAACAAGTGCTTAAAAGAAGTAAAGAGAAAGTTGCCTGGGGCCTGTTCTGCTCTTTCCACGTTTCTTTTGCTGTTTTATCATTAGTTCCACCAAACACATCACTTGACACCTTGTGCTTTTAAAAAAATGTGATTGAATATTCAAAATGTAATTTGAGTATTGAGTGGGTAGTATATTATATATACTGATGCAGGTCTGTGGGTGTTTTATAGACCATTAAAGATAATGCTGCTCTCTGGAGTCAAGCGCTAATATGGTCTTACTTTTCATCGTTAATCTTTCATAATAAATCATCAGAATACTAAAACTGTTCGTAAGACTGGCATCACTTCATGATTATTAGCTATGCATTATATCGCTGCCTTTCTGTTTCATGCAAGACATGTTTTATAACAGATTTTCAAAGCTGGAAGATATAAGGTAGTCTATAGGATTTAGAGTAAAGAAGAAGACCGTTCAATGTGGGGATGTTAGCCTAGATCACCCTTCCCGAAAATCTTGCCCTGTCAGTGTGATGGACTACTATAATCCCTGAACTTTGGCTCTGCTGGCTGGTGCTGATGGGAACTGCAGTTCACAACATCTGGACTCCACCAAGTCCAGATGTCTAGAATTCAACTGTCTGTTTCCATATACATACCATAGAATGTGAAAGACATCCAGTAATGCATGATACATGCAAGTCCCACCCTAATCATTCAAATTTATGTTTTAAATATTAAAAGACATTTCCATGTACTCTTTGTCAGGTCTGTCAGCATTAAAATGCTAAAGGGTAGATGTTGTTTATACAAGGTAAATGAAATGTCAGTTTGGACAAAACATTAGTGGGATGGATTTGTTTCTTTAGGTCATTTATTAACTGGCCTTTATCAAAACCTGTCCGGGGAGGGAGCAATAGGTATAATCACAAAATGGTAATACTAACACAAAATATAATGAATTAAACAATACAATATAAAAGAAAAACATCAGTAAAAGTCAGTCAAAGCCATAAAACAACCTGACCGTCTTAAATTGGTTGAACAAGGAGAAAATTTCTGACCAAACACCTGTGGGGTGGACAGCATTCCAAGTCTGTTTCTGTTTTCTTTTTCCCACGACAAACCAGAAAAACAAACCTACTACAGTACTCACAATGTGAAGTCGAAGGCTTTAATGGCCAGCATCCTTAGGTTTTTGTAGGTTTTTCAGGCTATGTGGCCATGTTCTAGAAGAGTTTATTCCTGACGTTTCACCAGCATCTGTGGCTGGCGTCTTCAGAGAATGACACAACCAATAAGCTAAGGTTCCTGTGGATCCCTGGCATATTATGCTGTCCAAATCAGCCCAGTGCCTGCAGCGCTGGGTTTTCTGAGAAAAAAGTGGCAAAGTTATTCATCTATTTCCAAATCATGGAAGGTCAGCACATGCCCAATAGCACAGAATTTAACAACCAGTCTTGTCAGTCCTGGGTAGGGAACAGAGGCATAATTTCAGGAGGGGACTTGGGTGATTAAAACAGCCCCAGAGTACTGTCACACTTTAAAGGTTAACATGTTTATTATTGCATAAGCTTTCTATAGCAAGATCTTGCTCCATTGGATGCTCAGACTTCATAGATCGCTAGCCCAAGCCATTAACATCCTCAGTTTGATGCAATATAAATTTACAGCGCTATATAAATAAAGCTTAGTAATAATAATAATAATAATAATAATAATAATAATAATAATAATAATAATGAAAGCCAGATCCTTTTCTTTTTTAGCAGATCAGATGTTTCATGCTCTTAGATCTGCCTTCCTCTCTTCCTTGTCCTTCCTACTTTAACATTTCTGTAAAAGAGTGGCTAAAACCATTGAAAGCCACATCTTTCCATAATTATAGTGACGTTCTAATTTCTGTCAGAGGATATTGTCCAAGATGTGACTATTTCCAAGGTGGATGCTGCTATCACAGAGACTGCCCTTCTTGGACGCTAGTGATGTACTAATAGACCCCTATGGTGGTATAAAGCAATCTTACATTTCAGTTTAGAAGCCTTAGCTATAGTTTAAAAACCTTTGGTTATACAGCTTGGGATACTAAATCCAAGGCAAATTTAGCTGTTTCATTCTAAGATTGTAGATTGCTCAGAGACACTCCATTTCCCAAGTTGCTCACTCTGACGCATGTCTCTTTAAAGGTCACATTGAGTGCAATGGATATTTCTCATCTGTAAATATGTGTAGAACTGCAGGCTTGTTATATACAGTAATTATACAATTATACAGGCATTTGTTATCACTCCTTAATTATATTATAAGAATGTTGTCATGTCTCCCTCCGCCCACCCCGGTTTTTGCATAATACCACCGATCTCTTCATACTGTTTCTAAGGCCGGAGGACAGAATTTTGTTTACTACAAATAATCTTCTTCTTTTTTTTTCAATTTCAGTTTTATTGCTCTTCTTATCTCCCATTTGGCAAAAACTATGTTGCTTGGGTATCTTAAAAGGCAGCCTCTTATAACTTGGTCCAGTTGCAGTTATTGTTTCAATAAAACATAGGCCTTTATATTTTAAAATTTCATAAATGCCCAAACATTATAAATTATTAATAAGTTCAACATCATATATTTCACGTTCCTAAAGCAATACTGTGTGTTCTTGCTGAAATAGGAAGTACCAGCTGTTCATATGGGCTTGTGGAATGATGTACTATCACATGACACTTGATTTTCTTTTGTACTGATTTATAATTCAATTCTGGTTGATTTTTGATCTTCAGGTTACTTCATTCTGTTTTCTGTGTTTTCCTGTTCTGTTTCCTGTTCATTCCAAAATCAATAAAAAAGAAAAAAGAAAGTAATTAGATCAGATGTTTCCAGAGTAGACAGCAACACTGTAAAATAAATTTGGTGATAGTGCCTATCCAAGTGATATTTATTTATTTATGTCTGTTTTAGAAGTAGATGGTCTCATGAAAAGTATTAGTGATGGAGATTTTTTTTTCCTGCTCCTCCAGAAAGCACAGTGAAGGTGACTTCTGAAGACAAACAAAATGTTCTAGGTGATTCTTTCTCCATTGTCAAAAGCACACATGGAACACTAGGCAGTCATTCCATCCCTTCCTCAAAGCATGAAGAGGACATTTCCAGTAAGACAACAAAAGCATCTCCTGGTGCCACACCAGGCACATTCAGAAGACCACTTACACCAAGACATGAGGCACAGAGAAGGTTAATCTCTCCCCTGACACCTACAGCACACAATTGCTCCGAAAAAGAGAACTCAAAGGGCCCATTCCTGAGCAGCAAGAGGAATATGTCTCTGGTGGCATCAGGTCTGAACCAAGGCGAGTTGGTAAGCTTTCTTTAGTATGCTTCTGATATCCTTCACAGCTTGTATAATCAATGCAAAAAAGAAAAGAAAAAGAAGATGTAGTTAACAGGGCAAGGGGCAGAACATGCAATTCAAATCATGTCCATTCTCTGTTACCATAGAAGCAGCTTTGTAAAACAATAGTGCATAAAAATTAGCTTTGTACCTGTTATCTAGAAGGAACTGGTGCTAGGGAATGTGTGACCAGATTTCAGAATTGAGAAATGGCATTTCCTGCTGGGGTGGGTTGGGATGGGGTGGTTAGAAGACAGTATATGGCTGCTCTGTCTCTTTCCCATTAATGAATTTTCAACAGTGAGTAAAAAAAAAAAAAGAAGTGGTAGAAAAACACCGGATGGTTTTGAGTAGAGTACAAGTAGGGCTGACCCTTGTAAAATTTAGTGCAATGCAATGGCTTGATAAAGTTCCTGTTCAAACTGCTCAAACTCTCAGTCCATCCAGAGCTGAAAAATTACTTAAAAAGTTGTATATGCCAGAATCAAAATTTTATAAACCAGCTCTGTCAGGATGTAAAAGGTGAACGAAATGTGTAGATTTTAATATAATACTTCTGTACAGGTTCAGTCTCCCTTTTCCGGAATTCCAAAATCCAAAATACTCTAAAAACCAAAACTTTTGTTGTGGGTAGCTGAAATAGTGATACCTTTGTTTTCTGATAGTTCAGTTTAATTGGTTTCATGCACAAAATTAATTAAAATATTGCATAAAAGTACCTTCAGACTATGTGTATAAGTATATATTAAACATAAATGAATTTTGTGCTTAGACTTGGGTCTCATCTCCCATTATGAATGTCTATGCAAATACAGGTATTCAGAAATCCAAAATTCAAAACATTTCTGGTCCTAAGCATTTCGGGTGACTCAATTTCGTAGTTTAGTTTTCTTTTGCAATTGTGTTTTGAGGGAATGAATTAACCCCTATTTTCTGGTGTGCGGCACTGGAGTGCTAATTCATTGGGACCATCTGAAATATCACAAAGCAGTAAGCAGTTTTTAAAAGTTTACCCAAACTTATCCTTAGTCTGAAAATAAATAGATAAATAACAGTCAGTTCAAAAGGAGTGTGGGTTGTTTGTGAGCATGATGGTAAGTACCTTGTTTTTTTCAAGGAGTCTCATGTATGGGTTATTTTTGAAAGCTGTTACCAGACTGAATGCAGGAATATACATAAGCAGCAACCCCTCTAACATTTTGCCAATGGTCATGAACCATAATGACCTTTAAGTCATTTATTGCTGCTGCACTACAGAAACATGTTGGGTGAGAAACAGAAGGCCTAACGCAAACTTCACCTTGTTAGGGGTTCTTGTTAAAATATATTTCTAAATTGTATTGAAAATGTTCAGATGTGGCAATGGTTAACTAAGGTTTAAAATGGTTCCTGTTGAAGGCCAGAAAATCTAGGCCTGGAAGAGCAAGTCTTCAAGGACATGTGCTGAGACATAATATAAGCAAATGTATTATTGTTATGCTCCTGTGTAGCATGGTGACTTCATGGGAAAGAGGTGTGTCCACTTGGTTGGAAAGGTTGATCTTGTGAGAGAACAAAGACTGATGTCACATTCAAGCTTCTAGCATGGACTCTGAAAGTGTATAGATGTATAGTAGCTTGCTGTGCAAAGTGTAAATAGCAACAAAGTTAATAAACCCTCATTTGAGTGAAACTCTGTGTGGAAGTTACTTTGATCCTGAGTAGCTGAGAAGACTGCATCTGTTTCAGTTGGTACCAGTTCAAACCACCGGCAGCACGAGACATCAACAATCCCAAAGATCTTTTCTCTAACAGTTCTGGTCGCTGTAACGACTGAAGTCAAGCTGACCTTTTGTGTCTAGTGAATGTGAGGAGGCAACACAAGGCTTGGAGGAGGGGGTCTGGTGTGGTTGATGGGAGAACAGAAAGTGATAGGAGATAATAGTTGTCAGAGGTAGCTAGGCCATTCCAAGGAGGGAGGAAAGGGCTGTGACCACATATTGTTTACTCTGCCATTGAGATCATCTCTCAGTGATTTCCTTTAGCTGTTGTGACTGTTCCAATTCTGAAGATCCTATCACTGAATATCAGGCTGTTAAAAAAAAAAATCAGCCATTCAGGGTTCAGCCCTGGTTGGCATTTTTATTTGGCATTCATCAAGAGATCTTGTTCTAATTATGGATAGGGTAGATTTCTCCCACATTTGTTCACCCCATTCTCCATTCAACATTAGGTTGAATCTGTGGGATGGAAGGCAGATTCCTAATTACTTGTTCCATCCAGCTGTCTTCTGGTTCAAGCATGTGTCCAGGATGTAATTCTGTTATTACCTTGCCCATTCCCCTTCCCATAGCCTTATGGGACACTTGAATTCATGTCTAAAACTTATTGTATTGAAGAGCTTCAACTTTCACATAGAAGCTTCCATGGGAATAGTTGCTGAAAATTTGATACCCTCCATGTCAAACATTTGCAGTTTTGTGTTACTCAGTATGACAACCCATGGAGGATGTGTATCTGTGTATATGCTGAATGAGTAGTTAGGCTTTGGGAATCAGACAGTGTTACAGTCATGGAAGGTTTATGCTTCCTAAGATGCCACTATGACAATGTGGTCATCATGAGGCAATATCAAAAGATCAAATAACTTCAGCTAGTCCAGGATGCAGTGACTAGGTTGTTGATTACCGTACATCTGGTTATAGACCGTGTATGTCTCCTTTGTTAAATGATTTAACCATCTCTTAGTCTACATCCCGGCTGATTTGGTGTGCGGGTTATGGCCTTTCAGGCTTTATATAGTTTGGGGTTAGGAGACCTAAAGGACCTCCTTCTCTTCTAAAAGTTGTGCTTGGCTGGGACATTGAAGACTGCTTGCTTGTGGTCACATGGAGGCTCTGGTGGGGAGATCTCCTTCATCTCCCTGAGCTTCCATTACTGTCTGAAGCTCCTTTTGCTTGACAGATAATTGGCCTGTCAAACTGTTAGCTTCTCAATTTTTCATGCCTTGTTAATCTTGAAGACTTTATCTGCACTATCTCTTTTTTTCAGTAATTTTTAAATGACTGCTTTATTGTAGTTAAGCATGTGAATGTTGTTAACCATCCTAGGTCTACATAAAGTCTCTTTTGAAAAGCCAACAGTATTTAACATGCTGAATTATTTCTAATTCACTGTTTACTTTGCTTCTAGCGACTAGTGCAGCGGTTTGCCAGGAAAACTGAGAGCACTTGGTCAAATAAAATTGTTGAAGAAACAACCCATGTAGTAATGAAAACCGGTGAGTGGGAACTCAGGGAAGACCTTACTCATCTGCATTGTCTTAGTAGGTAGATGAGTGAGTCTTGCCATGTTGTTTGGGTTGACATTAATAATTGGAGAATGACACCTCTTCTTTTGGTTATATTAATGGACATAGATCAGCAGCGGTTAGACATAAAGGTCACCACAGCCTCCATGTTGAATATTGCTGAAGTGCTGAGTACAGTACTGTCATTACCACAGAATGGTGTATTGTCCACATACCTCTGCTGAATAGCCACTGTTGGACATAGAATGCTGGACTTCAGGCAGAACTAAAGAGGCATTTTTTACAGTATTTTCATAGGTCTTTGAAGATTTTGAGTTAACATCCAAATTTCCCTGTGCAATTCATGCTCTATTTTGTGTTTTTTGATGACTGTGGAAGACTGCATGGGGTTCAGACATTTATGAGCAAACCATACAGAAGTCAAGTCCAAGATTATGGGATTCAGTTCTTGTATTTTTTCACCGTACGCATTTGGCCTTTAAAATTGTAGGAAAAAATAGAGAAAAGCTGACTAGATGCAGAACACCAGTGTCTATGAGGGACAAAGTGAATAGGATTTCCCGTAGTACAGATCCTTGGCTCCCAAGAGCAATATTAAATTCTATAACATCAGCAAATATATTAAATACTTTATTTGAATATTCTTTCAGGTTGTCAATGACAGCTTTCTTTGCCCTAAGTGTGGGATATCACCACAAAGAAGGTGGTGATAATGGATTAACCAGAAAATTCCCTAGACCATTAAAAAAAGAGGGGGGGGGGGGAGAGATTTCTTTTCTGCCTTTCAAAAAGTGCCTTGGATCTTGAAAATGTTTGTGTCTGTATGTGCATAGAGAATGCCTTGAATGTGTAAGAATAAAAAAAATCTGCCCTGGAAGATGCAGTTCATGAATCTACGTAATATACTGTGAGTTACCTGGCAGATCTTCCTAATGTTTGCTTGCTTGTCAGACCCCCCTGGCTGGAATCCAAATAACTTGTGCAGCTGATTCTTTGTGCCTATGATGTCTGTTCCATCTTTTACACTTTTCCCTCTGCCAGCCAGCAAACTTCTGGGCACTTTTCAAAATAGGCTGTGGAAGGAAAAGCAGGGGGCTGGGGAATCTCATTAGAGATGCTCAAGCCCTTGTGGGATGCCAAAGAGGTGTTCGTTTGTTCGTTTGTTTTTTGGGTTTTTGTATTGACACAAAGCAATAAATGAAAATCTTCTGCTTCATCTCCAGATGAGGATCGGGTTTGTGAACGAACCCTGAAGTACTTCTTGGGTATTGCTGCACAGAAATGGGTGGTAAGCTACCAATGTAAGTGGGAAAGCTCCTTCAAATGGTCATGATCTCCCTATTTGCATGCTATGAAAGCTCTCTCTCTCTCTCTCTCTCTCTCACACACACACACACATTACTGTACATACAAATGTACACATATTCTGCCTTTCTGCCTCAAGTCATCTAAGAAACAACTGAAAACAATCAGAATATATTATCCAGTAAGCAATACTTAAAATAATGGTGGCAACTAGGTTTTATGTCATTCAGGCAGTAAGCCTACTTTGGGTTTTAGTCCAAATTTTCAAGAAATTATCCCAGCTGTTGAACCTATTTGAGTCTGGGAGGAAAACAGGGGTCAGTGACTTTGAAGGAGATGTACTACCTTATTGATATGGAAGCCAATAGTCGCCACTGCCTTAAAACACCGTAGGTAAACATTGGCCGAAAAAAAATAGACAATTCCACAGTCCAAGGACTGTCAACTATCCAGATATAAAAGCTTGCCTAAATAAATTAATCCACAGCAAATGATAACTGATAAACACAGTATGTGTTGAACACATCTCCTGGGGCAAATAGTTTCTCAGCATGCATGCTGCCTTTGGAAACTTCAGTCTGATGGAGGATTTTGTTGAGCCTGCTGTTATAGATGAAGGGCCAAAGGGAACAAGATTCTGGGAGGTATGACATCAGATCTACAAACACACCTCCTTTAAAAAAAAAGTTGGAAATATGCAAAGGGAGCAGGACAGGGTAACCCTTTTTACTCCACAAATCCTGTTGCTCAATTTAAATAGCTGATGCCCCAGGCACAATCTGCAGAGCAGGGGGGAAATATACAAGTGGGGTACAGGTTATTGTATTGTTTCCCTGTAAGGCAAACATAAGCTTTGGTGGGGCAGTTTAGATCAAGAAAACAGACCTGCAGTCCCAATTTTCACAATCACTTTCCCTATTTGCTTTGAATTTGAATGAAACAAAACTGCAGGAGATACAATTCAGGTTTTCAGCAGTTTACCTAACTTGGCTTAAGCAAACCCAACCAGCTGTTTTTCACCTCTTTCTCTGCGCTATTCAGTATAGACTCTGTAATTCACACCCTACAACTGTACTTCTCAAATGTGCAGTTCAGCAAGGATTCAGTAGACTGTGGCTGGAATCCATTGGTAGCCCAGGCTAGAATAGACCCATTGAATTAAAGATACTGTATTGACTGAATTTTGCACATGAGGAAAATGAAATTTAATTTTGCCCAGTGTAGTCTGGTCATTAATTTTGTATTTTTCTTTGATTTGCATTTTAATGCATTATTTGTTCCTAGAAGGATGAGGGGATTTTTTTTATCTCTACAAGACAGCCTTAATTGTTTCGGTTAATAAAGCACTGGTATTCTGGTGCAGTAAATAGGTGGTTTGTCTTATCTTAGTCTAATGTATTTTGCATTCTATTTTATTATATTTGCGTTATCTAGTATTGGTTTTAATTCTTAACTCTTGTCTTAGTTTTATATGAGCTTTTTAGATGTGACCAAGTTTTATTTTTGTCTGTATTTTGACACTTGGATTTTCTATATTGTATTTTGCAATTTGTATTGTGCATTTCTTGATACAGTCAGCTGACTAATCAATAAACCTGTTATTATTACTGCCAGTAAGCAGTATTATTTAAATATGGGATTGCTCCTTTACACCACAGTGATGCAGGCTTCTTGCTTATCTGAAAGCAGGAACTAAAAATCACATTGCAGGTGCTAAAAAGGACTGTTGGGTTGCTTTAATGGTAATAACTAATTCCTGTCTGATCTGTCCTAGGGATTGAACATTCACTCAAAGCAGGAAGAGTCCTTAATGAGGTATGGCTGTCTTTTGTTGTTGTTTTATTTGGCTCATCTGTGGAGCTGTTTGCAGAATCACAAGAGGGGGTGAGGACAGTTTGAAGTGAAGGCACCTGTTGATCTACCTTGGCCCACTATTTGCTGTATGCTATGAATATATAAATGAGAATAGAACAGTCTTGGGAGAAGGGAAAAAGAGTCTGGACTTTCCTTTGATTTTCTCTTTTTCTAGTGAGAAAGAGGCAGCTAATACTAGGCTGGGAAGGCAGCCTCCAAACTTTAGCTGGATAAGGAGAGACTTTCTTCCCTTATACTCCCAATCCCACAGCTGTAGTGGGGTTTTTTTTCTCTACCGAAACTAGAGTTTTGGAAAAGTTTAGTCTTTATACTGCAGTTTCCAAAATCCTCCAGCCAACATAGCTAATATTTTTTACCAAACCAGTTTCTGGACCACCTGAAACACCCTCTGTAAGCTTTGTGGCTTTCCATGCTGAGCCTAACTTAGAAGAAGATACCGGTGCTCATGTCAGACTGAGCTTCCTGCTGGGATGCTACATCAGGGTTTCACTTTGGTTCTCTGTGGCTGATGCTGTGGGGACCTGTTATCTTCAGAGGTATTTGACTTAAAGAAGGGGTTTGAGAGGTAAAAGAAGTGTTCTTTCTAATGTTTAGGTGGAGTCTCATGTGAAACTGGTTCTAGGATGAATGGAATAAAACACTGAGAGCCAGAACTAAGACCTCAGAGTCTATGTATAACTTGTCTCTTGCATGGAAGGAATATTTTATCTGTTGGCATTTACACTCATGGACAACTGAAGATGACTTTTCTTGTACTAAAACAAAATAAAAACCATACAAAAGAATTAGAAGAAATACATGAATACTTTACAATAGATGTTCCACTTGTAATTGTATCTTGTAGAGTTGTTACATTTTTTCCCTTAGGGCAGGTTTCAACACTGGGTATGTCCTGGAAGGTTGCTAGTACAGTACAGTATTTCATTTTCCTGTTTCATAAAACAGTTTTGGGGTGTGAGCTTCTCTCATTTGCTCTAATTACATCCATAGATTTCTCCAGTTAGAACTGCTGCTTATGCTCAGCTATTGGAACCTGCTGTCATTCCTAGCAAAGCAAAGCCTGAGACAGTTAATTTTGGGGTGTTGAGACTGTCTGAATCCCCCCATTAACAATGGTCATGCTGGCTAGAGGGCAGTGAGAGTTGTAAATCAGAAAAAGTAATTTTGCCAGCATCTGTTTCCTACTAAAGTAGGAAATATTTCCTGCTAACAACCTGGAAGATTGTCTTCCTAATGATTCTCATGCCTACTAGGAAGAGAGGAGAGCTTAGAACTCTGTCAGAAAAGAACTGTGTAAGGTTAAAGCCCGTTTATTCTTATGGCGGTGCACTCCCCTGCACAGTACCACTTGCATGTCTATGGCGTGCCCACCATTTTGTCCTATGGGGCTTGTCGTACGTGTAAACTCAAAGCCACATACAGCAAGCCTGTGTATGGCATGGACACACTGTACAAATTTCTCAAATTTCTCTGATAGTCTCATCAGGACTGTCAAATGTAATGGCACTTCCATTTAAGAGCATTCCATAGCATTTTGTGAATTATGCAGTCAAAGGCTTTGCTGTAGTCTATAAAGCACATGCTGATTTTCTTTTGGAATTCCTTGATGTGCTCCATTAGCCATTGTATGTTTGCTATGTGGTCCCTAGTACATCTGTCTTTCCCAAACCCTGCTTGTACCTTTGTGATTTTCTCTCTATATATGATTGGAGTCTGTACTGCAGAATTTTGAGCATAATTTTGCTTGTGTGGAAAATTAATGTTACGGTCTTACAGCTGCTGCAGTCTTTTGCGTTTCATTTTTTGTGGCTAGGGATGTACAGTGCGCCCGCATCATATGCGAGCACGCTTTACGTGGCTTTCAGCATACACTGAAAGTCACACTGGGAGAAGGGGCAATGCGTCCCATAGGGAATAATGGGGTGCGTGCGCCGCCTCACCGCCGTGTGCACGAGCTCCATTCATTTAAATGGGGCTCAAGCATAGGCGGAATTCGCTTTACGCGGGGGAATCTGGAACAGATCCCTTGCATAAAAAAAGGGCAGACTGTATGTTGATTGTTTCCAGTCTGTTGACCACTGCTTTGCTTTCCATATTTGTGACATATATTAGTTAGCACTTGAGTTGATTCTGTATGTGTGGGTTGCAGCAGTTCAATTGGGATATAATCTGTTTTTCCTGGTGATCACCCACCCCACCCCATTTCTCTTATTGCAGCTTCCACCTCACTTTTTAGAATCTGGGGTTCATCTTCATATGGTTCTTCATTCATATGGTTCTTCCAGGAAGACTACCTATTCAGTTTTTAAACTATGCATTTTAAATGAGTATATTTTAAATTTTATTTCTGGTAGATCTTAGGACCCTTGATGTTATGGGGAGATAGGGTCTTTCAAGTAGTCTGGATATAAACTGTATAGGGTTTTATAGGTCATGACCAGCACTCTGAATGCTGGTCTGTCATGTGGACAGAGATGTCTGTCATACCTGTTCCTCTTGCCTCTGTCTTTGTAAATGGCAACTGAATTGACTGTGGATAGTTTCACCATGCTCTCTCACTCTCTCAGCACTACTTAGTACAGTATATATGTGCATTTGTCAGTTGAGGTAAGCTTTTTTGGGAGCAAACTCTGCAAGAGAGTGCTGAGTGCTACTAGAGTCTCCTCTGTCAAGTGAAGGGCTGGGGAAAGAGGTTTAAGTAGTTGCCTGTTTACTTCAGAGGATGGCATTTTCTATTGTGGCATGATCTCTCTTCAACAGAAGAACGTTAATGGAGCTCTAGTAATTAGCTAATGGGTTTCATTTCCATAATTGGATTCAAGCATTTTTGTGTATCATCTCTTGGTTGCTCAGTATATCTTACATGTCATACACAAAAATAAAACTGTCTTTGCTTATATGTAAGCCTCATTTTACTGTACCATTTGTTGTATTATCACTGAAGTTTCATCAGTAGTCTAAATACCAAGGAGGGGTTGTTTAATTAAGTAATGGCTATTTTCTAGTTGAATGTAATTCAGAAATATTTTTAAAATAAAAATGTTTCTTGATACTAGAAGTTTTTCATCCCTCAGGTTGACTAAGAGGGTTCCAGCTTCTAAAATGGAAACATTTCTTCTCTGCTTCAGCCACACAAAACTAGTCAAAATAAAGTTTCACTGTCATCTGATTTTATCATCTCTGTTATCTTCCAGGAGGACTTTGAAGTCAAAGGAGATGTAATCAATGGCAGAAGCCATCAAGGACCCAAAAGAGCAAGGGAATCTCCTGCTGGAACGGTATGCTTTAACCGCTATAACTGCAAAAGAAATTAAAACGATCAGGGATTATTTGTAACCCCCATTCATATATCCATAGGAATATGCCCATCACAGGATGCTTCTGTCCATCATAGAAAATGATCATTCTGTGTTTGTAGAAACTAGTTTTCACATAAGATAATTCTGAGGTATGTTTGCATGATGTAACTGAATGTAATTATGCTTATTGGTAATATATATATTATATATATATATCTCTCCCTGGACATAGAATGTGTGCAGACAGGTAGTACACACCCTCCTGAGTATATATCTATGTATTATTTAATTTATATCCTGCTTTCCTCTGATGAGTATGTTATGACATCCAATCGTTCTAGTCATCCCCCCTTCTCTGTATAAGCAACTGAAATTTTCTAATTCCTGTCATTGAAATGTTGTGGCTAAGTGAGCAGGTAAATGCTGGTTCTTTATTATTTTAAAATAGTTTTTAATCTTATAAGTACTATGACCTTGTAATTATTAAAAAATGTATATGGAAAGATGCTGGCAACATAACAAAATGTCATGTTGCCCTGTTGCTATAGAGAGAGAAAGTAACAGCTACTTCTTCAAAGAGGAAGGGTGGATCTTATGATTGGGAATCATAGTTGGTGCAAAAAGTGTTCAAGACGCTGTTCTGTTGATACCTGATTTATCTTTTATGCCTCTCTACCCTCCAGTCTGAAGAGGAGGATGCCTGCCAGTTGGGTCCTGCATTCTTTGCTTATTTGCACTGCACTAACAGTGATATGAAGAGGAGATACTGGTTAAGAGTGAGAAGAGAGAGACCCAAGTGGTGTATTTTTAAAAGGTCTTTTCTCTTTCTCCTCCATTTCAGCAGCTTAATTTTTTTTTCTGAACCACTGACACACTCAATTTTTCTCACACTATGAGGGCTTGTCTGGAGTAAGATGGGATGGTAGCAAGCAGTCAGTTACTTCCATCTCTTTCCCATGCCTAGTCTTGTTTGGTTTGTGCAGGTCAAAGGAAGACTTCTCTGGATGGTTGAAGGAGCAATCCTCAACAAGCACATTGAGCTCAAAGTTCTTTGTCCATTTCTTACAATGACTCCTCTCTCCTTATTATTATTATTATTAACCTTTATTTATAAAGCACTGTAAATTTACACAGCTCTGTACATACAATCTTTTAGTCAGACGGTTCCCTGCCCTCAGGCTTACAATCTAAAAAGACATGACACAAAAGGAGAAGGGAGTGGTGGTGGTGGGGAATAGGATCAGGTCCAGCAGATCTTCTCCACCTCTGAGGCCTGGACCAAGGCAGATGGACTGGAGGAAGGGCTTGACTTCTTAATGGATGGTTAAAAGGAGGCTTCCTGGGTCAGAGAGGGGCTTGCCTCTGGGAATGCTTTTCTAAACAATATAGTCTTTAACTCAGTTTTGAAACTGGGTAGAGAAGTGATGAGGTGTGCATATGGGGGAAGAAGTTTCCAGGAGTAAGGGGCAGCAAGTGAGAAGGGACTTCTAGCCAGTTTTTATTTCTCTGTCCAGGAAAACCATGGAGATGTGCAGGTGGAAGGGTGCTTCTGGACCTTTTCTTTTGTGATTCTTATAGTAGATGTGATTGTTCAGGACTATATATTCTGATCTCTTTCCCGCCACCTTTTTTCCTGGATTCTTCATCCTTTTCCCCAAATTCACTCCTCCTCAGCCATTTATCTGCTCCATTCCCTAAATGGCATGCTACATGAGGGACTAATTTTTCTCCAGTCTTTCAGTCAACACCATGAGCTTTTCAGACTATAAGCCCTCTGTCAGAATCATCTCCAAATTCAGTTAAATCTTCAATGCCTGCTTGTGGGGAAATACTGTAGTTCATTGGAAATCACATAGTTTTCAAGCAGAAGGTCTCAAGTTCAACAACCCTCAGCACCTCCAGAGAGGATTGGAAAAATTCCTGGAAAACAGAGAAAACCAATTAGTGTCAAGAATGCTGAGCTAAATGGATCAGTGATCTGATTCTATATAAAACAGCTTCCTGTGTTACTGTTTTCCCTTCTACAGTCAGAATGTTCATGAATATTATGTGATTCAGGAAAAATGTCTTAATCTGGGGAGACGAGGTAACAGAACCAAGCAAATGAAATTGGGAGACTTGGGGACAATAAGGTCAAAATGAAGAAATAATACTTTAATACTATGTGACTTTTCAGTGACCTTTCTTTCCAGGCATGGGAATCAGCTAGCCTGAGGACAGGGTTATGGGTGCAGAAAATCAAGGCAAAGTGGCTTGCAGCAGGTGAAGTTGTGCAGAATGGAGGGAGCATAGTGGGAGATGAGGAAAGGGGGGGATTCTTACAGAAGCACTAGGAGCAAAGTTGAGGTACAAGTAACAGGGACCCATTGCCTAAACAGCTGCTCAAAATACATTTCAGCTTTGCTTGTTAAGTATGTTTCCTTTTCTAACCTGCTCAAATTAAATTAGATTCTAGACAGAATTCTAATTTCACACCTATATTAGTTCCAGAACTTGTCTTTCAAGGAATTCACTTTACGTAGCCTGAGTAATACACTTGATTTCCTTTCCAGCTTTTCAAAGGCCTCGAAATATGCTGTTATGGACCATTCACTGACATGCTTCCAGGTAAAGAGACTGAAATGCCTGGCATGAGTTTGGAGGACTAGGTGAAATTTCAGGGGGTCATGAGTTTCTACATTCAAAGATAAATGATTATGTGAACAGCAGCAAAGCTTTCATCTTTGCTGTTGTTCTGTCACCAGGAAGATGGTGCTAAATGGCCATGATAGCCTGAAATTCTTTGATCACTCAGTAGTATATTACAGTAACATCCAAAATTCACAAAACAGTATTATCTACATTTGTCAAGATGTTGTTATTGTTGTTCTCAGTGAAGATGGTATAGAGGGCTATCACTCTAGGCTCTGGGAGACAAAGAATAAACCTTCTCTGAGATCGAGGCTGCCTCTGTTCTCTGTTCTTTAGCCAAATTAATGGTTAACCCAGTAAAGCTATCGCTGTTTTGTAGATTTTGGAAGTTATTGTACTTTGCTGTATGGCCAACACAGCTACCCCTGGATATACGTTTAATGGTATATATCTCTGGATAGTAATGAGAATATCTTCTTTGATATTCTACCCCAACAAAAACAATTTTTAGAGCTGAGAAGATTGTAGATATGAATGTGCATTTATTTGCTTATTTTTGCATTAATGTGTTTTGTTTCTGGTTATCCTAAGGCCAGAGCAGATAAGTTGTGCAGTCAGAATCCCCATCTCTGAACTCTTAAATATCTACTTACTGTATATATATAAGTCATCTATAAGTCTAAAACTTTATGTCCAAAAATTGACCCCAGAATTCCAGGTCAATCTATTTACGGGTCACTATGGTAATGTGATAGCAACTTTTTCAGATTTCCCCATACAGTTGCTTTCTCTCTTGACCCAAGCAGAAAGAGTCCTGGGTGAATGATTGATATTTCTGTTTGTTTAAGAATCCTTCTCCTGGCCTTGCAAAGGCTAAATGAAAGCTGAAGAAAAAAGCCTCAATGAGAGTCCCTCTTGCCTCATGCACACATACAGACACAGAAGGAGCCTCCAAGTTTTATCCTCGATCTATCCACAGGTCATGGCAAAAATCCATAATTTTGGCCCCAAAACCTGCCCTTGACTTATACATGAAGTCGATTTATATTCAGGTATATACGGTAGTTACCTCCAGCTTCTGAGCAGTCACTATCTACACTTTTCCGAATTATCTTTGCAATTATGTAGGTTAGGAATATGTAACAGGATGCTAAATTCTATGCCAGAACCCAATTCTGTGCATATATAGTTCAGTATGCAAGAGGGAGACAAAATGTTTATCTCCAGGAGTTTAAGACTGCAATGCCCATAATCCTTCACCATTGGATATTCTGGCTGCATATTATAAGAATTCTACACACACACACACCGGTAAGATTCCAGCCTTCTTGAATTCCCAGATTCTGCTAAAATGGAAATATCAGTATTTCTCCACATAGATGTTGGGGACCAGTTTGAGCTGTGCATGTTACGGCAGTGCGGGGATTAAACTTCTCTTCCATTGTTATTTAACAATGTATTCTATCTCCTCTGTTTGGAAATTGCTCAGAACAACTGGAGTGGATGGTAGAGCTGTGTGGCGCCTCTCTTGTGAAACAACCTCATTTATTTGCCCATGCAACAGTAAGTGTGTATATTAATTATTGTGGGTACAGGCAAATGAGTCAGCTGAAAAAAAGAGGGAGAGACACAATATTGAGTCCTCAATAAAAAGCCAGTTTCCGCTGGCTCTGATGTGAGCATGTATATTGATGAATGGTAGCATGTATTGGGAAGAGTCTGTTTTTCAGTGCATGTTTAAGCCACTCCAATACTATATTTTCCCTCTCAGCATGGCTTCTCCAGCAGTTTCATATGCTCTTCCTCGCTATTACTTTGTCACCTAGATGAAATTTTGTGACCTTCTTGGATTTTCTTTTCCTCTTAAACTCCACATCTAGTTGGAGTGCTGCTCCAAAGTGAATAACGGTTTGCTCCAACATTCCTGCTTGTCTGCAGTCAAAGATAGCAATTGATCCTAATGCCACCTCTCTCTTCATGTTTGTCTTTTTTATCTCACAACCAACCTCTTAGAACTCTTCTGCTGTGGTGATTGTTCAGCCTGATGCTTGGATAGAAGATGCTGCCTGCCAAGGTAAGATTATAGTACCACCTGCATCTCCCAGCATAACATTAGATACAACGCATCCAGCTCTCTGCTGGTTTGGATTAATAAATACAAGACTTGGGAGGTATCTGCCTAGTGAAAACAGAATTAACCCTACTGTGCCAAAACCCCTATTCATATTGGCCCCTGGTTCCAATCATTGGATTCCTATCGCTTGGCTGTTTTATCCCTAAGAACTTTCTCCATCTGGTACTTGGACTTCAAGGTGTCCACTATACTGGGCAGGTGGCTATGTTGATTGGTGGGTTCAATGTGGTAAAGCATTAAAATTTTTGTTTTTAATCATTAATTTAAAACATCCAGACAGGGCTGTACAAAATAAAAACAATAAAAATTTATTTCTAGCATTATGTTGATTCTACCCAAGTACATTGTCACATCTTGGTTTGAAACAAAATAACACTTCTTCTTGAGCTACTTCCATATTCTCAGCTCCCAAAACAGTTCAGATCTTATCGGTTGTGTCCTTTCCCTGATAGACCTTTTGACTGATTGGCTCTAGCCAGGCTTGTCCAGCTTCTTGCTTCACACCTCCTAAGCTGTGAGCCAGTATTAATTCAGCTTTACTCAACTAGTCTTATTCTTCATTGTTGTCAACCCTTCACCTTTCCTGTGGGGGAGAAGTGGGTATCTTCTTTTATTTGTGCTAGATATGGAAAAAGTAAGAAATTGTAAAAGTTTTCCCATTCCCATGTTTGAAAAAGGTGCCTACTTTCTTGCTTTTTCCAAACTAGGATGCAAATGAGAGCTCCTGGGGGAAGGTGATCTGTGCTCTGTTGGCCTCCTGTTCTCAAGACAGACAGTCATTTGCTCCTGGGGAGCTGACAAATGGTTTTGGGAATACCTGCAGAGAGTAATTGGAGAGCCTCATTTTCTGTCCTCATGATTATGTTTAGTAAAGATAAGCTCTCGTGACTTGTAGTACCAGTTTGGCTTTCCATTTGTGCTTCTCAAAATGAGAATGTCAGAGGGAGATATGTTTTACCATTCCTTCTGTGGCTATCACACATTCCCTGCCTCTCATCCCCATCACCAACAGCTTGGGGTGAGGGACTGCTGTGACCTGTTAGAGGAGGAAAAAGGTGGGCTTGACCCACCCTTACATATGTCTCTGTCACTTGCTAGTGAAACATATTGCCTGCTAGAAATGTAGCGGAATGCAATACCAATTGTGCAAACTCTCTGACAGCATCTGCCCCTTGTCATCTCTTGTCTTTGTGTCATGGCATTTCAAAAGGTCATTCATCAAAGAAGCTCTCAAAGAAAGTGCACTTCTGAGCCTTTGAGATGGGGGAAATGAGAGCACAGATTCTAAAATTCTCACTGTTTGTCTTGTGTTTCAGGGCTCCCACCGCAGTGCAGTGCTACTGTAGTTTTACGTGAGTGGGTGCTGGACAGCATTGCTTGCTACCAACGCCAGCCATTCGATGAATATATTGTGCAGCCAATGTGATGGGATGACCCTTTGGGAAATATTCAGGAATACAAGATCTCGAGAATTGGAGTTCTGTGGCACTTTTTATGAAACACTTACTTACAGAGAGTGTAGCTTTGTTTGCAAGATGTATATTTCAGTAGACACAAGAAAGCCCTGTCTCTCTGCCAAAGGCAGAACTTAAAACTGTAAAATTTCTGCCTTTCCCCCAGTTCTTGCAATGAACCAAGAATTAGCGTGGTCCTCTGTTCTTATATTGAAGCATTATTTACTGTCCAACCACCATCTTGTTTGTAAAACATTTTTCTTTCTTCACAATATCTTTTAGATGTGATCATTTGTTTGTTATAAGGAGCTCAAAGCTTCAGTTAATTCAGCCAGATAACCATAGTTTATGGAGGGAATGTTCACATATAAAGATGCACTTATGCTGGCTCTCTGGTGTTGTGTCTTCTTCTAAAGTGTTGCCAGATTCAGGATGGCACAAGAACATACTGCAAATGTCTCTTGCATCATAAGGAGGCATGGGCTGAGTTAAGTATGTTGTGGTAATGAATCACCCAGATGTGATCTGCCAAAATCAACTTAACATGTTTCTAGCAAATTAATGGCTAACCAGTTTTTGATTGCTGCCATGCTTGGTCCTATTGAAGGCCCAGGCAAGACATTTGGATTGGGCATGGTGCATGATTCACTAACTCATTCCATCTGTCACTGGATAAAACATGCTTTCAAAAAGTCTGGTTGGCTCTGGCACTGCAAGAACAGAGAAGTGCTTTTGAGACAGCAGAGTATTTATTGCTGCTTCATGTTGTCAAGTAATTGAGCTTTATAAATAATCTTTCAGGTTCACTGCCAAAAAACCCTGCCTCCTATTCTTAGACATTTATTTTCTTTTGCAAAGAAGATTTGACAATAGTTAGCTTTGCAAAAGCTTTACACTGAATAGAAAGGCCTGTTGAGTAAGGCTCAGCCCAGTTCTGGAACTTTAATATAATATGGGAGGAATGATCCCTCAGTGTCCTGTAATTTTGAAAGCAAATATATTAGGCACAGGTTTTTTCACTTGCACAGCTCTGCTTGTATGTGAGAGTCATTTAGTTTTCTTACAAGGCTAAAATTTTAACACTTGATTTTGGAATTTATATTCACCTCTCTTAACTCTCACAGATGAGCCCAAGGTAGCTTACAAGAAATACTACAAAACTGTAAAGCTGCACCCAAAAAATGCAGATATAACCACAAATACCAAGCACATTTAAAATAAAACTCCAAGAAAAAATGCTCTTCTGTCCAATGGAATGGCCTGTGTCCAATGGAAAGGAGTCCCCAGTAGTAGTATACCTTCATGAAAATGGCTTTCTAGTCCATCCCCATGTAGACTTCACCTGCTAGTTAAAATTTGCCTTAAGCAGGTCTCCTCCTTGAGATTCCAGTCAATTGGTAAGAGGAGATTCCTATGGGGTAAAGGATCCCCGCAACATACAATTCCCCCACTCCAAAGTATACAGTAACACTTGTACTTTTCCTACCTGGTGTGATGTAGGAAGACAAGAGCACAGGGTTAAAAAGGCTTCATCCCAAGGATGCAATTTCAGCCCCCTCTCCTTCCCTTTCCATTCCCAAAAGATGACAGGGCAAGCCCAGAAGAAGTAGAATAACATAAGAACTTGCACGGGTAAAAATGTGCTTTCTTTGAAGCTTATTTTACTTTCTGTGTTTTAACATTTTAAATGTTTTATAATAGCCTTTTACTGACATTCTGTTTTATAAGGTTGCCACCTACCCTGGGGCTCTCTAGCTTCGGAAGGTTTATCAGTTTTTAAAGTACATTTATAAATTAAACCTGCACTCAGGAAGGATATATGTCTAGTAAAGACCATTGCTTCCTGAAATCCAAACCTAAAGAGCCAGGGGAGTTTTAAACCTGCTATACCAAGGGAGCTTAGTGGCCAGTAGCAGCCATACCTCCCACCTGCCTAAAAAACAATAACTCCTTTCTTAGGGAAAGAAATTTGTGTGTGGACCAGCTTGCTTTGTATAATTTCAATACCTACGTTGCTTAGGGAGGCCGAAACATCTTTAAGATGATGATGATGATGATGATGATCCAGCTTTTCACCTGTTCCCCTCCCACCCACTAAACTAGTGCCCTTTCTCCACCCAGAGAGCCATCTCCCTTTTCCATGAGCCTACCTCCATGCTTTTTGCTTCTAATCTTTCTTCTTGCCTCCTTTTATTCCAAACCCCCCCCCCCGCCTTTCTCTTTCCATCCATCCTTTTCTCGCCTGACATTCATTCAGCCTTTCTGCTTGATTTCTTCCCCTCTCTACTTCACCAGCCACCAAGACCTTTTCTCTTTAGCTTTCTGAGGAATTTGGAGGGAAACAGCAGTTGCACATGACATGTTTTCTGGCACATATGGAGATGCAAGGAGGACCTCTAGTAAAATAAATAGGCCTGGTGGTTCTTTCCTTTGTGCTGGTTAGGGAAGTCTCATCTCGTGACTGACAATGGAACTGCAAGCTATTGATAGGTTTACGTCAACTGAAATTAGATGATCCATTTAAAAAACCAGTCCCAGGGTGTGCTGCTCCTGCTCCTGCTCCTTTCTATATATGCCAGGTTTCAGGTGTCTAGGTTGTAGTCTTGAGCTGCTATAAAGGCAGACACACATATACACACATTCCTTTATTATTATAGATACTTCCCTTATGTATATAAAGCATATGTTAGGACTGCAATTTTAATAAAATTTGATTAATTCATGAGTTGGATTAATTAAAAACTATTTCTAAAAATGTACCTACGATTGGTTAGGCAGCAGAATTTTAAAAATTGTAATTGTGACTTCAGGTACTTTTTAAAACTACCAAAAGAAAGCCACTGTTCAGTTCTGAACTTCAAGAACCTGTATAAAATCTGGGTCACCAGACTGAAAACTCCAGTATGATACTTGCAGGCAAATGCAGGCAGCCCAGCCTTTCTGACAAGTAAAAAGGACCACGTTTGACAGGACCATGGACAGATCACTGGGTGCAAACTACTCAGATTTTTAGCATCCAACAGTCCTTTTATACCCTTTGATAATCTGTTTACCCTTCCTAAACTTTACCTGGCTATTCTATGTAATTAAAGCACAGTGATTCCACGTTTATTGCCATGGCCCCATTTAATGGACTCCTGGTATCTATGATTTAGGGAGAGTTATTTAGAATAGAACAACATTTGATTATCTTGATGCAGAATCTACACTCAGAACAAGAAGCTACTATTGGGGCAAAATATGGGGGAAAATGAATGACTTCCAATAGGCAAGGGGGCCAAGTGCGGCTGCATTTTTATCACCCTATCTGTTTAATTTGTATGCTGAACATATTATACGTAAATCAGGATTAGACTCAGAGGAAGGAGGTATACAAATTGGAGGAAGGAGCAGCAATTTTCTGTTTAATTTGTATGCTGAGCATGTCATATGTAAATCAGGATTAGACTCAGAGGAAGGAGGCATGAAAACTGGAGGAAGGAGCAGCAACAATTTAAGATATGCAGATGACACCACAGAAAATAGCAAAGACCCAGGATAATTATTGAATAAAGTCAAGGAAGAAAGTGCAAAGGGAGATTTACACAAAACACAATAAACACAAATATGGTGGCCACATGTTATGTACATAGCTTTAAAGCTGACAATGAAGATGCTGAATGCTCAAGATTTTCCATACCTTGGCTCAGTCATTAATCAGAATGGAGACTAGGACTGGAAGGGCAGCTATGAAGGAACTAGACAAGATCCCAAATTGTAACGGTATATAACAATATTAAAGTTAGGATGCCATGCCATTGTACTTCCTATTTCTATACAGTCGCCCTTCCTAATTCGCAGATCTGATATCTACGATCTTGAATATCTGCGGAGGGGCGACCTCTGCTATTTTCAGTGGCGCGCACACCTAGGCTTTGCACACAGGGGTGTGCCCCATTCAAGCCTATGGGGCTTGGATATGCGCGAGCCTCCATTTTCGCAGGGGGGGAGTCCGGAACAGATCCCCCACGAAAACGGAGGGCCAAATGTGTATGACTGAAAGCTGGACATTGAGAAAAGCTGATAGGAAGAAAATCAGCTCATTTGAAATGTGCTGGAGAAGAGTGCTACAGATACTGTGCACAATTAAAAAGACAAATAAATGAGTCCTTGAGCAAATCAAGCCTGAAGTCTCCCTAGAAGCAAAGTTGACTAAACTGAGACTGCTATGCTTTGGCCATATCACGAGAAGACGAGACTCACTAGAAAAGACTATAATGCTTGGTAACAAAGAAGGCAGTAAGAAAAGAGGAAGATCACATTCCAGATGGATAGATTCAATCGAGGCCACGGCCCTGAGTCTGCATGATGGATGACTTGGTGGTCTCTAAATCATGAGGTTGCCATAATTTAAAGTCAACTTGACAGCAGTTAACAACAACAACAGTTGAGAATTTCCAGATGGATCTTGAGTGTTTTATCAAACTATAAACCCCAGGATTCCATAGAATGTTGCCGTATCATAGCACTAAAATGATGTAAAGTGAAAGAGCCCCTGGTTAAGGACTGAAGATCTCCCACACAGGGAGGGACATGTTTTGGGCTTAGAACATAATACTTTTGCTGCTGTCCCTTTTGTCAGGCATGGGAGTTTTGGGTCCATCCAGCTCTGGCCAGCATAGGCAGTAGTGAGGAATAATGGGAATTGCAGTCAACATCTGGAGATGTGATTTCCACCCCTGCCTTCCAGCTGAGTATGTTCTCTGTGGCCAAAGCAGGCATTTGGGAGCAGGTGAAGTATGGCACAATGGTTACTCAATATAGTGGGTATTCAGACTCAGGATAAGGTGTCCCTGCAGTCCCTTGTTTGAGGGTGCTGAGAGGCAGCCTCACACTTGAAACCCGGGACTGAGTCTTGCTTCCAGACATACAGGTGAGATAAAAGTAATCAATTCTACACCCAGATTTCATCTCTGATTTGTGGCAGCTATTTGGGACCAGGGCTGTGGCAGAACACCATCTTAAGATATCATGCAGAAGGAATGCCTCTTGTACAGTAGTGCAATATATGTGTCATTTAAAGAATGGTACTTGCTTCCAAATTTCCCTTTTGTTTACCCATATACACATTTTTGTTGTGGTGTGCCTTCAAGTTGTTCCCCACTTATTATTACATTAAGGCAAACCTATCATGTAGGTATGATGATGATGATGATGATGATTGTGAGACCTTGTTATCCACGGGGGTTTGGTTCCAGGACCCCCGTGGATTAAAAAAAAAATCTGTGGACACTCAAGTCCCATTAAATATAATGGCATAGGAAAATGGTGTCCCTTATATTAAATGGCAAAATCAAAGTTTGCTTTTTGGAATTTAAATTTTTGGAATATTTTCAAGCCATGGATGCTTGAATCCATGGATAAAAAAATCTGTGGATAAGGAGGGCCAACTATATTCGTGTTTATTTATAGAGTGCCATAAATTTGCATGGCACTTTACAGAAATCATCAAAGCGACATATAACCTGCCAGTGGCGTACAATCTAAAAGTCATGGAAAGTAAGATAAAATACAATAATGATACAATTTATCCCAATAAAATACAGCTATAAAATGATAAACACTATAAAACAGATGGATGACTTGGCAAGATTTGTTCAGAGGAGGTTTGCCATGGCCTTCCCCTGAGGCTGAGAGGATGAGACTTAGCCAAAATCATCCAGTGGGTT
>NC_056527.1:82144259-82193246 GCF_019175285.1 Sceloporus undulatus | reverse complement strand
TGATGATGATGATGATGATGATGATGATGATGATGATGATGATGATGATGAATCAGCCAAGGCCACAATCCTATTTACTTTCCTTGAAGTAAGTCTCATTCAACATAACAGTTTTCTTAATGATCATAAGAACAAAGTGTGTGTGTGTGTGTGAGAGAGAGAGAAATGGCTATATATAATAGGAGATAGTGTTAGAGCATATTAATTATGACTGGCATCTTTGAAGCAGTTAGTGAAAGACAGCTCATTCCAAGTTCTGGTGTCTCTCCTTTGTTTTAACCTTCACAGAGACTCCTTGGATGTGACTCACCGAATGTAAAGAAACTGAAAAATCAACATCGCAACCTCCCAAAGGCAGCTGCCACCCCTAGACATTATTGCATCTTAGGCTTGAGGGTACCAATTGTTCCCAAAAGTCTCTTCTGGGAGCAAAAAGAGGATAAATATAAAAATGGCACTTTCAGAGAAGGGTTTGTCTGCCGGATGCGCTGTTGTGTGTTCAACGCCTGCGTAATGAAGGCAGATAACTGCCTAACGAGGGCTCATTAGCAAGCACCAGGCTCCAGCGTCTGATTGCATCAAGATTGTCCCCATCCGCTGCCAAGAGTTTATGCAACAACATTTTTTTTTAACTGTCAATTCATCCTCACCTTCTGACTGACAGCTTGCTTATCTTCAAAGTCCACCTTGGCTCCTGTTATCTGCCTTCCGGGAGATTATAGTTATCTGGCAAAAACGTTACCCAGGTAATATGAAGAAACTGCCAACATGCCCCCATAGGCGCTGCTGTGAAATTATCTCTCTGTTTGCGAGGTGAGCCTAGATGCAGAGCCTTTAGAAAAATGTCTGCAGCAAGACTCTGAGGAGGAACAAAAGCAATAAAAATCCTTACAGGGCACCAGAAACTGAGGCCTTGGTTTTTCTATGGTAGAGTCAGATTGGAAAGAGTTTCCAGAAAACCTAGAAGGTGCAACTTTTTCTCTTCCTCCTTAGAGAGGATGACACACACACACACAGAGAGAGACACATCTTCCATACTCCAGACTCCTATTCCCTGATATATCTCCCTTCTGATTCTAGCCACTAGTTGAGCTCCAGTCCCATGTTTCCTGTTCATATGGCAAACTATTGAATAAACCACCTCCCAAGTCAAAGGATGCAGAACAGAAATAATGGCAATCCCCCAATTGTAAGTAGGGAGGGCCTGGTTCATTTATGTACATGTATGTGCACACATACCTTCAAGTTGCTTGTCAACTTATGATGATCCCATGAATTTCATAGGGTTTTCTTAGGCAGGAAATAGTAAGAGGAGGCTTACCATTGCCATATTCTCAAATATAGCTCACAGGAGCTGGTAGTCTCTTGGCAATCCACATTCAAGTACTGACCCTACTTAGCTTCCCAGATCAGACAGCCACAGGCTGGAGCATGGCTTTGGTGCGACTTCTGGACTCTTAGGACGCATGCATCATTGAAACACCATACCTCCACTGTGACTCGAAGCAGCTTTATTTTGGCTGTCTGTAACAGGCAACTCATTTGAAATGTGATGCTGAAAAAGAGTGCTGAGAATACCATGGATGGCCAAAAAGACAAACAAATGGGTTCTTGAACAGATCAAATTAGAAATCTCCCTGGAAGCCAAGATGATTAAACTGAGGCTTTCATACTTTGGACACATAATGAGAAGGCATGACTCATAAGAAAAGACAATTATTCTAGGAAAGGTGGAGGGATGTAGAAAGAGAGGAAGACTGCATGCTAGATGGATAGACTCTATTAAGGAGGTCACGAGTACGAATTTACAGAAGCTAAACAAAGCAGATGAGGATAGGGAGTCTTGGAAATGTCTCATCCAGAAGGTCGGCATGAATCGAGATCAACTTGAAGGCTGTTAACAACAACAACAAAATTCATTTTGTTGGCTCTGCCAAAAGCCCCTGAATTCTGATGTGCATTGTGTCCCTTTCCCTCTGATTTTCTTTGATGATCACTTTACAGATGCACCTTTAATCTTCATTTCTGTTTCTGTTAACCATGTTTTGCTCTACAGAGGAATTTCTAATTCTTCTAGCCTTTCCCCTTGTGAGCAGCTCCTGGTCCCCTCTGCCAGGCACTCCATCCCATCAATCTTAAACCTATTCTTTTTCCAATTTTCTCCTCTGCTGAGACTATTATCTCTGCAAGTAGCTCAGCCTTTCCCTTAGCTTGGTGGCTCTAGCAGCATTAAGAAAAGAGCATCAGCAACTTGAAAGCATGTTACATGGGGTGTGTTATGTGCCTGGCAATTTAAAGCTCTCAGGTTGCCCCTTTAGCTTCCTGGTGAAAGCTGTGTGGGAGGGAAAATTTGGTTTTAACTTATTCGATTTAATACTGACTCCTGACAAAAGGGGGAACAGACTTGCAAGGAAACTTTTAAAGTAGATTCAAGAAGGAAGTATCTCAGAGTCTTACCTGTCATTTGCTCTTAGTGCAGAATCTTCTTGACATTTCTGTACTTCAAATACATTTGAATCTTGTTTTAAAATTAAGTGTTTTTATTCCTGTTCAGCAACTGCAAATGCCATATATACTCATGTATCAGTCTAGAAATTTTAGTCAAAAAATTGACTCCCAAAAACTGAGTTGACTTGCCCATGAGTTAATATAATTCTTTGGCATTGTTTTCCTTTGCTTCATACTTTACATCCTTTGTTACATGCCCCTAGGTTTCACCCTCGACTTATCCATGGGTCATATCAAAATCCGTAATTTTGGCCCCAAAACCTGTCCTTGACTTATAGATGAGGTAGACTTATAGTCAAGTATATACAGTATTTATTGTTATAAATAAGCCCCACTGTGTTGAATCAGGTTTACTCATAAGGTAGGATCACATATTGAAATTAGACGGTGGTTGTTGTTGTATGCCTTCAAGTCATTTTCAACTTACACTGACCATAAGGTTTTCTTGGCAAGATTTGTTCAGAGGAGGTTCGCCATTGCCTTCCCCTGAGGCAGAGAGCATATGACTTGCCCAAGATAGGGAGTCTTGGCGATGTCTCATCCAGATGGTCGCCATTAATTGAGATCAACCCAATAGGTTTCATGGCCAAGCTGGAGTCGAACACTAGTTTCCAGAGTTGTAGGCCAAAACTCAAACCACTATGCCACACTGTTGCCAGTTGCTAATTAGATGTTATGGCTCTTTGAATAAATGGTTGTTTATCTGTCTGTCTCCCTCCCTCTTGACAGGGGTTGGTATCAAGAAGAGACTAAGAACATTATGGAAGACATTTGAACAAAGTATCTTCTGGACGAACCTAGAAAGATGATGTTATGTGCTTTTGAACTGATTTTGATTTACAGGAGCCTCATCCTAGGATATCCTTGACAAGATTTATTGAAAGGAGATTTGCTAATACCTTCCTCTTAACATAGCCTACAATACCTAACGTTTCTGCCAATCTCCCTTCCAAGTATTACCCGGCCTGACTTTGCTTAGCTTCTGAGATCAGATAGGATCTGGACTTCTGTTAAAAGAAAAGCACATGTTCAAAAATACCATATAACAGCCATATGAAATATTGACACAACCTGACTGCTATCGATCTTGTTACTACATTAGCATTATATTGATTAGATCTTACTAGTGTGTATGTGCTTTCGCCTGTCGACTTTTGGCGACCCACCTGTGATTAATTTAATGCAAAAATGAAATAAACTGAACCAGTTCCTCCTACCCAAGAACGCCAAATTTCTTTTACTGCAGTAACTTAAAACTTTCAGTTGAGTATTTAGAAATATACTTTAGGGATCCAAGAGAAAGGGGCAAACAAAGTTACCAAGGGAATGCAAACACAGAAAAAATAAGAATTCTAGGTGTGAATGGTTTTGAGTGTTTCACTCTGCAATGCTAGAAATTTGGGGACAGAAGGAAAACTTCATTGTAGGACCAAAAAGGCGTAATTTTTCCCTTTCCATAGCTACACTCCTGCTTCCATCCAAACTTTTTTTTTAATGACAGGAACTATTTCTATAATATTTGTAGCGAGGAGAGAGTGGGCCACTAATTATGTATTATGTGTGTTCCTTCCTTCCTTCCATGAGAACCATTGTCTGTTTTCACACCTCTGAGACTGGAGAAAAAAAGAGTTCCTGCCTCAGGCAGTATGCCTTGCAGACACATTTCAATGCATTTATCCTCAGAAATGAAGCACTAAGAGTCAAGGACTGTCACTAATGATTGTCTGGGTCAAAGCCTGGTGAGGTTAAGTCTTGGATATCAGCTTCCAGAACGGGAGGATTTGGAGAGTTAACAGTGCCAAAAGTAACTTTTCCAGGTTCTGGCTTCAACTGCTTCATTCATCAGGAACATATATTTTAGGACAATGCTACTGAAAGTGTTAGCCCATCCACAAACTACTGGCTGGTCATCTGTGGAGAGTTTCCAGGAAAGAAACAATTTTAGCCAATGGGCCCAAATATGGTACCAGTCCCTGGCACACACACACACACAAAGATCATTGCTGGTGCCCCAGATCAGACCATCCAAGAAGCACTGTTTGTTCTTCGAGAAAATGAATTCTCAAAGTGGAACTCAGGAGAATTTAATTTCCTTACATTGGAGGCTTGTAACTGAGCCTGTAAATATTGCTGTGTGGTGGTAGAGAAAGTATTGTAATTTTAGGTTTGTAGGTTGAAAGGTGTTTGGGCTGTTTTAGTTAATCCTAGGATTTACATGTGGAATGTGAAGAGAAATCACTGTGTTTGCCAAGTGCATTGGATATAGATGATTTCAGGGAGACAGTATATATTACTGAATGGCAGAATAAATAACTGAGGAAGGGTATTCAGCAAGTCACACATTCTCAGCCTTGGGGGAACGGGGGAAGGCAATGACAAACCTCCTCTGAACAAATCTTGTAATGAGAACCCTGTAAACTGACTCCTTATTTTTGTCATAAGATGGAAATTACTTGAAGGTACATGGTAACGACAACAACAACAACAGAAGACTTCAGCCTTGTTGTATACCTGTACTTCCACAGCTGATCTGGCTGATCACTTCTCCAAACAGAATCTTGGACTAGAAAACATTCCATATCTTGGTACCCTCCAGATATGCTAACTACAACTCCCATCACCTAGCCAACATAGCGAAGGTTTATAATACTCTAGAGCACAGTGGTTTGTGGACAGTCCCTGGTGAATTTCCATGAAAGAAAGAAACCACTGCAGCCAATGGGCACAAATATGGTGTTTTTGTCTGGTACAATGGGGAGGGGGGAATGCTGGTACTCCACATCAGATAGCTACAGATACACTAATCTAGAGGACAATAATTTGGTATTCTAATATTCTGACAGTAGCTCTCCAAGGTTTTGGGGGTCTTTTCTAGTCTTACCTAAACTAGGGATTGGATCTGGAACTTTCTCTAGACAAAGCATATACTCCAATGCCTGTTGACCCTAAGACAGTGGTTCTTAACCTTCCTAATGCCATGACTCTTTAATACAATTCCTCATGTTGTGGTGACCCCCAACCATAAAATTGTGGTGAGTGTGCTGCCCTGTCTATGGACGTCTATTTTCCTCATTTGTTATACAGTATTTTTTATTTAAATGGTATGCTCTGTAAATGTGATTGATGCTTAAATTACCATGCTTGATGACATTAGCCCATGACATCACAAGGAGTTTCTTTAGGCCTCATGTTGGAAACTTAAAATTTCAGGGCTTGTGACAGTTGTCACTTACCAACCCTAGTCTTGAGTTGGAATACCTAAGGTAGTGATGGCAAACCTATGGCACGCATGCCAGAGGTGGCACTCAGAGCCCTCTCTGTGGCACACATGCAGTCTCCCTAGCACAGAGTTTGCCAGAGTTTTTTTTACTAGAAAGCCAGAGGGACATGGCACTTTGCAATAAATAAGTTGGGTTTGGGTTACAGTTTGGGCACTCGGTCTGTAAAAGGTTCACCATCACTGACCTAAGGTGTATTACACCAAAAATGACATTGGTCAGAAAAAGTGTGTTTCAGGGAGAAAAAGGATTCTGGGAACTGAAAGGAGATAATCATAAAAAGGTGTCTCAAATATCTAAGAACCAGCATGGCATAGTGATTTAAATGTTGGACAACTCTGGAAACCAGGTTTCAATTCCCAACTCAGCCATGAAACCCACTGGGTGACCTTGGGCAAGTTACATGCTCCCAGCCCCAGGAGAAGGCAATGGCATACTTTCTCTGAACAAATCTTGCCAAGATAACCCCATGATACAGTTGCTGTAAGTTTGAATGACCTGAAGGCACACAGCAACAACAATCTCAAACATATTTGGGGAAAGGTAAAGGTAGTCCCTTGACATTTAAATCAATTTGTAACTTACTGTAGAGAGCCGTGCTTATCTCCATTACCAAGCTGAAGAGCCAGCGTTGTCCAAGGACTACTCCGGTGATCATGTGGCCAGCATAACTGTACCAAAAACTGTTACCTGCTTACCAAAGTGGTGCCTATTTATTTACTTGTATTTGCATGCTTTCAAATTGCTAGGTTGACAGAAGTTGGGACTAGTGACAGGAGCTCACCCCATCATGCAGCACTCAAGCCTCAAACTGCCAACCTTCCGATCTTCCGATCATCAGAATTGGCATCTTAACCATGCATCCCTCCTATATTAGGGGATATAAGGAACATATAAACATTAGCTTCCTAGTCCTTGCAACTATTGTTTTTTCAAACTTTAAAATAAGGAACTAAGAGCTAGTTGTTAGCTTCATCCTTGTCTGCCAAGGGCATTTGGAAAACATGGCTGAGCAAGGTGAAATATCTTCAAAACAGCTGCTAGGCTTCTTATCCACACCCTGCAACACCTGGATATGCAAACAGCATGATGTCACTTTTGAGCTGGGCTCAGGTATCCTCTGGGCATCCAGCCTCAGCCGGGGAGTGACCCAGTTGGCAGCAGTTAAGGGAACTCTTTCATCCCATGCAAGAGTAACAACCATAAGGGCAACCCTACCCCAACAAACTCTGCAATGAGTTGAAGACAGCTATAAATGCCTAAAATATTTTTTCTGGCACATGATGTTTTGGGAGAACGTGGCCATCCTTAAAGGATTCTGATACTTGGGTGTAGATTAGCTGCCTTGACTTCATTATATTCATTATATTCTCTTGCCCAAGAGGTCCACAATCTTTGTTGATTTTTTTTGCATTCTCACAAAATGCCGTGTGCGTGTGTTTGTGATGCTCATTCACAAAATGAATACCATGTCACCAGTTACAAAACATGCATTTTTGCATAAGGCAAACAGGTGAGGCTGAAAGAAATGTAACTTGTCCGAGAACATAGGTATAGGTAGAGGAAGGGTCAGAGTTGTGAAAGAGAAACTGTGAGCATAGGCATGCAACACAGAGTTGTGAAACATACTTTGTGAAATGCAGATGCACAACTGATATGTATAAATGTGAACAAAATGTGCAGCAGAACCAACCACCCAACTAACAGTCATCCTTTTCACACTGAAAGGCACAGAGAGAGAGGGGGGGGGACAAAGAACATTCTCTTATCCCCCACCACTTTTTGTACACAACCTTGTACAATCTCTCCCCCCTCCCCCCCGCCAAAAAAATAAGAAGTAGTAGGAGGCCAGGTGGGCTCCAAGGAGATGTCTGTTGGCACAGTAGTGCTTGTGGGCACCGTAATGGCAACCCCCAGCTATAGCCCCTTCCTTAATAATTTGTCATCCCAGAAAAACTTAATTTTTATACACCAACTTGTGTTTTGTTTGATTGATTTTAGCATGCCCAAGGGTAAAACTTCGACTTTCATAAGGCAAGGGGTTCATAAGACATGTAGCCTTCTAAATGTTGGACTGCAAATCCCATCTGCTTTTCCAGCATAGCCAGTGGTGCAAAACAGGCCAACAATATCCGGAAGACTGCATCCTTCCCACATCTGATTTATGGACTATTGCAGGCAACAGAACCAGCAATGGAAGGATGGGATCAATACACTCCCCTTGCCCATGTGTTGATGACAGATCATTTTAAAATGTCTCAATAGGGCTATAGAGTTCTTTCAAACCTGAACACATCTTCCTTAAAACCAACACAAACATGGTTTGTTTGGCAGGAAAAATAATCCTAACAGCTTCATATTCCCTAACCCTTTGGCTAAACGAGGCACCCACAGCTATTTAAACCATCTGTGAGCATGTTAGCATCTTATCAACGCATGAGGTCTGTACTGGTGTATTTCCAAGATGATCCAAGAGCTGCCAAGCTGGGTTTATTTTTGTTGCCCTTCTACTGGCTTGCAAAGACCTCTTTTAAAATCAGTATTATTTAGGCTGGCTTTTGACTTTGAATTTGACTCAGTTGCTAATGCATGTTTTAACATGTGGGTACTGTTTATTTTTTCCCCCTTCGTTAATGTGCTTTTAAAAATTATTTCTTTTTTCAATTACCATATATACTCGTGTATAAGTCGAGAAATTTAGTTCACAAACTGACTCAAAAAACCTGGGTCAATGTGGTACATGACCCAAGCCTTTCCCCAGTTGGGCTGCCTCTGCAAGGGACAGCCCAGCTGGGGAGATACTGGGAAGGGCAGACAATAGTCCTGCAGCCTGTCGCCAGGCTGCCTCCTGAAATCTGACTCTCGACGTATCCATGGGTCATACCAATATCCATAATTTTGGCCTCAAAAGTTGACATTGAATTATACATGAGGTCAATTTATAGCCAACTATATATGGGTATGTTTGTATAATATACTGATTTTTTTCTTCATAGCTGCTTGGGCACTATTTGTAGTGGATAGGTAGAATATAAAAGTCGTAAGTAATTAAATATTTTGTAGAGTGTGGATCGGGAGAGAATGGAGTGGAATCAGGGCTGATTGCTTCTATGGACACAGCAACTGAATATGGATCTAACATTTTAACACAACATGAATGCTGGGTTACAGCAACTTTGGGAAGACACTGAACACAAGGTGAACTAGTAGAGGGTTCAGCTCTTAGATTCTAAAACTCACAACCAGGGGCCCTTTCACACTACATAATTACACGTCTATGATTCCATTTTAACTGCTGTGGTAACATCCTATGGAATCCTTGGATCTGGTGTTTAGGGAGGCATATTGAGAATGTTCATTCAGAGAACCTAGATGAGAGGCAAACTATAAAACCCAGGATCCCATAATATGTTGCCACAACAGTTAAAGTGGAATCACATTGCTAGAATTATTTTGTGTGAAAGGCCTAAAGACTTCAACGTGACCATATTGCATGTCCAGGTTTAAGGCAATGTGCAGTGGGCCCTTGATATCTGCTGGGGTTCAGTTCTAGGACCTCCTGTGAATAGCAAATTCCATGGATGCAGCAATACTACATCCATGATGTAGTAAAATGGCATCCCTTATCTAAAATAGCAAAATCAATGTGAATAGCAAATTCCATGGATGCAGTAATACTACATCCATGATGTAGTAAAAGACTTGCTGTGCTGTGAATCAGTTGCACTAGTATAACGTTGCTTTTGAATTTACATTTTATTTAGTTGGGTTTTTTTTCTTTTAAAGAAATGGGTAGAACCATCAGAATTCACTAACAATCTGTTCTAAACTCCAGCATGGATCTAGACTAACAGCTGGATTTTGTTACACGTTCATGGAGGTTTCTATGTGGTGGTGGATCAAGAGTGTTAATGAATTTACACCTCCACATAAATCTTGTAAATTCATCCCATCACAACCTGGAATTGCCTCCTGTTAAAAAACAACAGATAGTTTCTCCGTGTCTTCAACAGCCATACTACAAGCAGGAATCAATATGCCCAACTCTCCAGCCAGGCAGAGAAGCTTCAACGGTTGATTTCTGCCTGTTATGCAAGAAGAAAAGTGATGAGAAGTGAGGCTGCCAAGGAGCAGCTGCTTTGAACATTTCCAAAGGGTTTGTTGACAGTCTGCCAATTACTTTCTCTTTGCTCACTACTCCACCCAGGGCCACCTGCTTCTTCGCTTGCATCAACAGTGTGTCGTGTTCCTTTACCAAACGCCAAAAGGGCCCAAACTGAAGAGGGTTTGAAAGAGCAGAATCACACTAAGGAAGCGTTCAGGGTGGGGAGATGTAGGTTCTACTCCTGCAAAACAGCTTGTTGCAAAATAGGCATTTCCATACTCTCCAGTTTCGACTTGGGGGCATAAATGAAGGATCTAAAGGATGAAGCAAAGGAAAACAATGCCAAAACAAACAAACACCAAATTCCAGCAAGCATAACTGTTTGTGCTCACACTAAAGGCTGGATGGATGAGAGAGACTACAGACTACACTCATGCCCCTAAGTTTCACCCTCGACTTATTCACAAGCCATATCAAAATCCATAATTTTGGCCCCAAAATCTGCCCTCAATTTATGCATGAAACCGACTGTAGTCGAGTCGATATGGTATATGAGATGCAGGAAGAAAGTGGGTGCTGTAAACAAGATGGTGGCAAATTGCAAAGTAGCTGTTAGTATAGGCATGCAAACATTGCTAACTCTAACATGTTGTCACTCATGTTGTTCAACATTTCCATAAAGCCACTGAAGGAAGTCTCCCAAGGATAGAGTGTGAGGTGTTGTTTATATGCTAAAGATACTCCTCTCACTCTACTGTTTTCACCCAGTTCAAGTGAAGCTGTGGATTGTTCTTTGATAAACTGATAAGTAGCTTGTCTAGTCTAGTGTACATGTATTATGTGAATTGCTGTAGATTTTTGCACATTCACATTGACCGTTGTCTTCATTTTCCTGTGTAAATTCACATCTAGTCACCCTCTTTCTGCCAAAAATGCTCAGCTATTCGAATGCATGTGAAACAGATGGCTGGCTAAATGTGCAAAAACGCACAATTATGTGGGTTTCTGTGCATACTCCAGTTAAAACTGCAAAGCATTTTTCTGAGAAGTTTAAAAAAGTTTTTCGCTGCCCCCTGCAAAAAGCTCAAACTCCTGCAAAGCAATAGCATCCTTGCCCCAAGTGTCACCTGATTCAGGGGTTGGGTGGGTGGTACTCTGGGGGGGGGGGCTTTAGGGGGGCTCCAAGTCATGCTACTCAACAGTAGGACAGCATGACAGTCGCAAGGTGGAGAGGTCCCGGCCCTTTCACTCAGTGCCTCTGCATCATCCTACATATGCATAGGACAACATGGCAGCAGCGATGTGGAAGAGGCCCTTTCCCTTTCCCTCAGTGCCTTGGCATCATCCTACTCATGAGTTGGACAACATGATGGCAGCGAGGTGAAGGGCGTCCTTTCCCTTTCCCTCAGTGACATCACATTATCCTATTCATGAATAGGAAGATACAGTAGCAGCAAGGTGGAGGGAGCCCTGGCCCTCTCCCTCAGTGCCACGGCATCCTACTCATGGGTAGGATGATGTGGTGGCAGCAAGATGGAGCTGGCCTCAGCCCTCTTCCTCAGTGCTACCATGTTGTCCTACTTGCAGAGGCATGAGGAAGCCCAACTGGGTGTCACTCCTCTTGTGGGGTGTCACCTGGTGCAGGCCGCACCCCCTACTGCAAATGCTGCATATCAGGACCATGTTCTATTCGACTGGAATTAGGAACATTGTGTAGACAACCCCCAACCTGGGGAGTGGTGTTGAGTTATTGTGTAGTCTCTCAGGAGGTTGAACCTCAGGGTGAGGGACACTGTTAGATCTGACCCTGGCTTTGTGTGTGTGACAATCCAAGATGCCATGTTGGCTACGCCATGAAGCACGTTCATTAACTGAGGCTGGTGCACTAGATGTCACCCCTCCTGCAACAGAAAAACTGTCCACAGTTATCCTTCTGTTACAGCTCTCTTAGGCTACTGCAAATGTCTTTTATGTGGGTCTGCTTTTGAAGGCTCCTCAGAATCTTCTGCTCAAAATAAAAGAGCCAGATTGAATAACTGACAGAAAACAGCTATACTGGCTGCCTGTCTGTTTTTGAACACCATTTCAAGTACAGGTTGAGTCTCCCTTATCCAGAATTCAAAAATCCGAAACATTTCAAAATCCAAAATTGTCCTCATGGGTGGCTGAGATAGTGACACCTTTGTTTTCTGATGGTCCACAGTCCACAAACTTTGTTTCACGCACAAAAATTATTACAAACATTGTGTATTTAATTACCTTCAGTCTATATACAAAAGTTGTATGTGAAACATAAATGAATTTCATGTTTAGAATTGGGTCCATCTCTAAGACATCTCATTATGTATATGCTAATATTCCAAAATCCAAAAACTTCAAAAATCTTAAACACTTCCGGTCCCAAGCATTTAGGATAAGGGAGATTCAACCTGTACTAATTTTGCTTGCAATGCCTTAAAATACCTTGGAGCTTAATCCCTTAAATTATCACCTTGTCCCACATAAACTTTGCCAGGTATTAAGATCATCCTCTGAGGCCTTTCTCTGTGTGCCCTGCCCACCGAAGAAAGGCAAGCAGTTATCAGAGATGGCATCTCTTCTGTGCTGGCACTTTGGTTTTGGAACGGTCTCTCGACAGTGACTTGGCAGAGCAGTGCTGAGTCCCAGCTCTGAGACTCATTTAAAAGGGAGAGATCTAAAAGGCCTCAACAAGATAAAACATGATTTTCATCTTGAACCAGAAAAAGAACAAAAGACAGTGCCAGCCAACCCTCCCTGGAATTGCAAAGCCAGATCTTACTATCTTGGCCAGGTTCCACTTTCATTTTGTTGGCTCTGCAGCACAACTGATTGTTATTCTGTATATTTTGTTTTAATTTTAATAATGCTTTTGAATGTTTAAAAATGTTAATTGCAACATTTCTAATTAGTCGTAAGCTTCTCTAAAGCTTTATTTTGAGTGGTAAAATTAGTATCTTTTCCAAATTAATAAAGAAATTAAAATACTACTTTTCATCCTATTATGTGGTAGATTTTGTCCTATGTTACTCTGTCTGCATCAGAATATGCAGAGGCTACTACTATCTGTCTTCTGCCTTGCTATATTTTGTGTGAGGATGCTACACAACTGAGGGTTCCCATGTCTCAGAACTTGGCCCTTCATCTCTGGGCCTAAGAAGGGGGAGGAATATCAGGGCAAGAGCACTGCTTTGAAGAGTGTGTGTATATGTGTGTATTTACCTCGTTTGTTAGAACTGGTGCATTTTTAAAAAAATATTTCAAAAGCATACTCTTCTACTGAGGTCGGTGCCTACTGACATCACTTGGGACTGCCCTATGTCATGCCACCTTCGTGACATCACCAGGGTCTGCCCTCTCATGACATCATAAGGGGATATCCCTAGTTCTCCAGTTTTCGCCTTGAAATCTTAGGGTTTGAAATAGTCCTGACCTGACAACCCCCTGCACAAGCTAACATGCAAACATGGAGCATGATACAAAAGCTAACATTAAATGTTCAGTGAATTGGCGTAGTGGTTTGAGTGTTGGGCTATGCTTCTGGAGACCAGGGTTCGATTCTCAGCCATGAAATTCCGTAGTAGCCAAACTGTGGGAAAACAAGACTGGACCATAATTATGGGAAGACCGGATTTACATAACATGATTTATTAACTTAGAGTAATTTAGAGTAATCTATCACAGACTAAAGGAAGAAGAAGCAGTTCAAAGAACTTTATTTGTAATATTGCTATTGAAGAGGAATTTAATGATTTAAGCTGAATGTGAAGCATGATGGAAATTGTAAGACAACAATGTTAATTACTTTTATGTTGAAATAAAATTAAATGAAAATGAAAATAAAAAAGAAATTCCATGACATGGGGGAAATCACATGTTCTCAGCCTCAGGGGGACGTCAATGGCAAAGCTGAAAATAAAACTTGTCAAGAAAACTCCATGATAGCTTCACCTTAGGGTCCTCATAAGTCTAAACTACTTGAAGGCATACAATACAAACTTTATTTCTTTGTTTCACATAGATCTAGCCCAGCACTCACCACACAGAGGGAACTTGTACTCAGCCCTTAGGAAAGTTAACCTTCCCATTTTTTCATACTTTAATTTCCAGAACTCCCCAGCCAGCAATGACCAGGGCTTATGGTATCTGGAGCATTCTGATAAGTGTAGCCCCCCCCCCCCCCCAAATTACTTTCCCAACCTCTGTTTAGCTCTTTCCCAGTTTCCAGAGTGTTTGAAAATTGTGTGTAATTCAAACATGAAGGGTGACACCTGGGTCTTTTGCACTGGTGTCTCTTCCTCTTACATCACAGGCAAATACCCAAAGCCCCTGGACAATAACCACTGGAATAGGGAAAAGGCATTAGGCACATGTCTGTCTGTCTGTGTCTCTAGCTGGCCTCACAAACAGGGCAGCAAACTTCCTGAAATGAACTCTTTACAAGATGCTGGCAAAGCAGGGTGTTCTGCAGTCAGCCACGGAAACACTGAGAGACTCACAGAGAACACTGTGTGTCTAAGCAGCAGCTGCTGCCGTGGTGTTCCTGTGTGCTCTCAGCCACAGCTGTGAATGAACTTGGCACACTGAATAAATGTGCCTGTGCGCATTCTCCCTGGGAGATGTGAGGCTTGCAGCAGGGGAGGGCTGGGAAAACGGCGCAATGCAGGCAGCCGTCATATGCGGGGCCTGCTTAGCTGCACTTGTTCTACATTACGTCACCCTCTAACACAGCAGCAGAAGCTGGTTCAGTGTTGTCTGAGAAGGTGTCAGGATGGGGAGTGGGCAAGTGCAGGTGGGTCTGGACCCAGCAGTGGCAGAGTTAATGGCTTCTATGCTTTTGTGGTTCCTGGCTGCTGGGCATAGGAGTTCATCTCTCGGTCCCTTCGCCACCCATCAGTTCTTTGTATGGGCCTTGGAGGTGCTGTGAGGAGGAAAGCCGCACCTGACTAGTAAGTTGATCAAGCCACAGGAGCCCAGCCAGGGAAGAAAATGTGGCTATCCATTATAACCTGAACTTTAAAGGAGTTTTCCAACGCACTGTTTGGAGGATGTGATTCAGCACTTTGGAAAGTTCCTTTAAAGTCTGGGCTAAAACATGGTGTTGATCCATCATCTCACTGACATGGGTATCACATCTCAGTGCTGGGTCTTACTGATAGTGTAGGTTTGTGGCTATGGTAGGACACAGATACTTGTTTTGTTAGACTTATTGAAGGGGCTTGCCTTGTAGTTGGCCCAGGCCTGACTGCAGAACCTATGTTGGTTGGTGGATTTGGTGCACTGTAGTCCCATCAAGTGATTTTTCTAAGTTCTGGACTACAGAGCCAGATGGGTGACCCCTTTCACACCTGCTATTTGCATGTATGTGTGTGTGTATAAATACCAATGCTAGTTTTTTTTCTTGCATCGTGATCTGGGAGTGAGGGACTATTTCTCCTCCTCTTCTTTTAGATGAAGTTGTTAGTGTGATTGAATAGGGAAATCAGTGTAGCCAGGGAGGATTTCCCCTCTGCTTGTCTATGAGATGGGGAAAGGGCTGCATCCCAGTGGCAAAATCTGTGTCCAAAAGGTCCAAAGTTCAGGGCTTGGCAATGTCAGACAGGACTGGCAAAGACCCCTGCCTAAAATCCCGGAAAGCCAGTGCCAAGCAGTGTAGGTAACACAAAGCTAGCCGGACCAGCAGCCTGGCACTGTGTAGGAAGAGGGAGTACCAAAAAAGAACCTATCACAACTGTAAGGTTTTCAAAGGAATCACGGCTCACTTGATAGGGTTGTCAGGCTGAAAAAAGGATAGGGTTCCTGGGCTTTTAATGGTTGTGTAAAAGAGGGAATTTCAGCAGATGTAGCTTCTTCTCACACAACCAGGTAACAAGCAGCACCGGCTGAAATGGCCTATTCTACACAATCATTAAAGGTACAGGAGCCCTCTTCAGTTATTATTCAGGTAACCCTGGTCCTAATATGTCTGCAGAACCAATTTAAGGTGCTTTGGAAAGTGGCACTGCTGGCACAAGGATTCTGGGAGTTGCATTCCCCCAAAGTAACTTTTTTCAAGCTCTGTTTATCAGAGCTGTGGCACAAATAATAACAAGAATGATACTGGATATTCTGTCTTAACAACTGTGTAATGACAGTCCCCACACAAGCAGCTGAGATCAGCTCCAAGGGATCAGACCATAAATGGCCCAAACAGAGAGGCCAAAATAAAGCTGCTTCTGGTCACTTTGGAGGTATGTTCTTTAAATGACACGCACATCTTAAGAGGCCAGAAGCTGCACCAAAGCTGCACTCCAGTCCTTAGGATTGGAGCATGGATTTGGCACGGCTTCCAGCCTCTTAGGACGCATGCATAATTTAAACAGCATACCTACAAAGTGATCTGAACCAGCTTTATTTTAGCCTGTCTGTTCGGGCACAAAGACATGTTTTCCAAGGTGCCACAAAGCCCCCCCCCTTTTTTGGGAGGTGTGTGAAAATTACAGATCTACTTATGGAAGAATCCAAAGATATAACCATGTTATCTGCAGAATCAGTACATAGAGAGATCTTGTAGCACTTCTGAGACTGAGAGAAAGAAATTGGCAGCATGAGCTTTCCTAGACTTCAGTCTACTTCCTCAGATGCATTCAAATACATCTGAGGAACTAGACTGAAGTCTACAAAAGCTCATGCTGCCAATTTCTTTCAGTTAGTCTCAAAGGTGCTACAAGATCTCTCTGCATACAGATCTACTTATTGTTATAGTAAAAAAAAAATCCAGTTTGTAGTACTACCCTTGCAACAGCTGAAAGCAAAGGGCTCGTGTGTATTTGTGTGTGTAGGCCTTCAATGTCTGCCTTTTTGTTTGTGTCTGAACACAAGTGAGGAGGCAGGCAGAGAGAATCTGGCAGTATTTGTGTTACCATGACATGGCTCCCAACAGCTTGTTTCCTCGGCTTGGGGCCAAAGACTGCCAGCCTCTGTTGCCCCACCACACATTTTACACATGCTAGTACTGGCAATATCCCCTGAAAAGAGGAGCGAAACTAGAGGAAACAGGCTCATTTTGGCATGGCGGCCTGAGATCTGTAGGGTTCATTTCAGCCCACACTTTTTTTCCGGCAAATGTTTGTCTGTGGAGTTGCAATTTCAAAGCAGCTACTCCAACTTTAACCCTTCCACCTGAATGTGTGTGAATGTGTCTTCAAGTAACCTTAATTTTATAAGGTTTTCTTAGGCAAGGAATACTCAGAGGTGGTTTTGCCACTCCCTTCCTCTGAAAAATAGCCTATAACACACATCCAATATCCATCCAAGGACTAACCAGGGCTGACCCTGCTTAGCTTGAGAAGGAATGATGTAAAGCCTGCAAATATGAGAAAGATAAAAACCATCCTTACAAAGAAACCTTTATAACCAGGGTGGGCAACTACTACAATTTTAAACCCCTCACACCTTTGGTGGGCTGCACAGATGTATCTCCCAAGCACTAGAACTGATGCAACTGGTTGAATTTAGCTTGTGTCTTGGGTGGAGTGGGGATTGAAGAGATCACAAATGGCTTAGGGAAGCACAACCACTTTGTTGGTCAGTGCCTTTGTGTTATTATGGAATATTTGTTTAATGGGGAACTGGAGCTTTTGGGGTTTCCTGGGCCTTTGAGTAGAGTTGCCAGATTCCAACTGGAGAAGGCTTCTGTATCTTTAACGGCTGTGTTGACTAGCTTATTTTAGCAGGCTTTGCTTGTTACCTGGTTATGTGAGAAACAACACCTGTTGAAATTCCCTCTTCTACACAACCATTGTTATATATAATGTAATAGTTAGCACATTGGACTTTGAATCTAGTGATCTGAGTTCAAATCTTGGTAGATCTGGCCTTTGAGGAAGGGCTATTGAGAGCCAGCTTGGTGCAGTGGTTTGAGTGTTGGACTGTGACTTTGGAGACCAGTGTTCAATTCCCAGCTCGACCATGGAAACCCACTGGGTGACTTTGGGCAATTCATAGCGTCAACCTCAGATGGCAATGGCAAACCTCCTCTGAACAAACCTTGTCAAGAAACCCCTGTGATAGGTTCACCTTTGGGTTGCCAAAAGTCGGAAATAACTTCAAGGCACACAAGAAACAAACAAAACACAACCAACCATTCAAGGTACAGAAGCCCTCTCCAGTTTTCAATCTGGCAACCTTATCATGGAGGCCATAAAATGGGGTTGGGGCCACACATGACCTGTCCCTGCTTCACAAGGGACCTCTTCCCAAGTTTGCTCATTTGCTTGTTTTTGTTTCATTAGATCCAAAGAGTGAGAAAGCGTCTGTGACTCAAGAGCTGGCAATTTGCATTTTGAGCACTAATTGATTACATAGTTGTCACACTTGACTAGCTGTGTTTCACAACCTGGATTAGGAACTGCTGAAAGTTCCTAACAATTGGGGTTGGAGTTGCTTCACCTAAAATCATCATTGGGTGTGGAGGAGGAATTGGATGAAAAGTATGTGCCTGAGTGCAGTGAGCTCAGAGTGAGAGAAGGATGGAAAGATCGGGTCTTGAGGATTTCACTAAGCAAAGTGCAAACTCTGCATCACTCACCAGGCAGACTTTCCACAGTGAGGTGCCTTTTCATGAGCAAAAGCAAACGTGTTCATTCCCTCAAGCAAACCAACATTGAATGTGACCAAAGAATTAACTGCCTGGGCAGGTTCCAGAGGCCATTTATAAAACATACAGATGGTTTCCACAGCTGTCCGTTTCAGCTGCTAGCCTTTCCCTTTCCCTGTTTCAAAATATGCTAGCAAGGATTCCTATTTATGTTACTCACTTTCAGTAAAATAAAAATAAAATAAAATAAAGTAGAAGGCTGCCTGGAACTTGACCTGGATGTCCTTTCATTCCAAGACAAAATTATGTAGATGTGATTAATAACAAAAGGATCTTTTGGGGACAACCTTCTCTAAGCACAGAATGATAGAAATGGAAGGGTTTGACACCACTTTAACTGCAATGGTTCTATGCAATGGAAGACTAGGATTTGAGTTTGTGTGTGGCACCAGAGCTCTGTGACAAAGAAGGCTAAATATCTCACAAAGCTACAAATCCCAGAATTCCACAGCATTGAGTCATGACAGTTAAAACAGTGTCAAACTGCATACTTTCTGCAGTGCAGATGCAGCCTCGTTTTATTTCTCTTGTTTGAAACATACCCAGCTTTCTCAACAGTTCTTCACATGGCTTGGCTTCCAGAATCTTAACCATGCTCAAGACATGTTCTAGCTTGCTCAGGGAAAGTGTTCTGCATGGAGTGTTCAGAACTCTAATGAATAATCCTTCCCTCCACCAAATTCAGAGAGCCATCATGGCAGCTGTTGGAGATCTGGGTTCGAATCCCTGCTCAGCCATGGAAACCCATTGGGTGACTCTGCTAACTTAATAGGAAGGTGATTGCAAACTTCCTTGGGATAAATCTTATCATGAAAACCTCAGGATGGGGTCACCTTAAATCAGAGTCAACTTGAAGGCACATAATGACAATCCTACCTTTCCAATTCAGACAGCTGGCTATGTGCTTCCTGATATCCTACACTGTTAATACTATCTTATTGGTTGTCATTATTCTGGCCAGACAGGTTTCTGTGTCAGGGCACAATGGCTTGATGTAATGGCTGTGCCATTTTTCAGGACACAGTGAGACTTCAGGCTGATCAAACTTTTATCCTTAAAGTGAATTGATTTTCACAAAGACTCAGCCTTCTTCCACCATTCTGCTTTAACCCAAAGCATCTACAAGAGAGACATGACATGGGTGAGACATATAGGATTTAAGAAATACTAAGGCAGTATCCTCTGCATATTCAGTCAAGAGTAAACTACACAGAACATATAGAGGAAGAGTCTTTACATATAAGGATATTTCAGTGATGATGGGTGGGGAAAGTAACCTGTCACCCCTCTACAAGAACCTTTGCATAGGCCAAATGACTAACAACTTGCCTGCCAGAGTTGAGGCCTCCGCTTAAAACCAGTTCTGGGGTCCCTGGATTTTGGTCTCTCAGGGTGCAGCCCACCCACCACTCTAAATTCTGCAGAATTGTAAGTACACAGGCATTAGCTGAACTGATTTGATTTAACTCACAAAATTCAGTCTGCAGATTTTTCATGTTGGTTGTCTCTAAAAGAAGCAAGAAGTCACAATATAAGTTTGTTACTCTTTTAGTACCTTTCACCTTCACCAACAGGCAAGCAATATGCCCATCCTTCTCAAGCTCCACTTTCATATACAAGAAACTAGCTTAAATTTTATTCCAGTGGCTATGGGCTGACATCTTCTTACTGAATTAGGTACATGTAACTCCAGCTTCTTTTTTGTTTTGGTAAACAGAGACTGGAATCCTTTACCTCTCTCACACCAAGCCTCCCTGTAAAACCACTTTTTGCATGTTGCTTGTCTCCAGCACAGCCATATAGTGATTGTGGAGAGTTGAGGACATTGGCTATATCACTATAGTCAGATGCACAGCAACAGCATAATCCACTAAGACCTTTGGCAGACTAGGTGGTCCCAGACCATGCTCTCCTTGTTGCTTGTCTGCATATAGGCATATAGCAAAAAACTTCTCTGACATTGCCTGCTCCCCACCAGCCATATGGCTGTGTTGAGGGCAGATGGCCTATAAAAGATAGATTTACTAGGTGAGCAGCCAGAAGATTCAGCAAAGCTTCACCTGTGGAACTTTTACACTACATATCCATGATGTATAATCTTGACCATCTGGCAATGAAGTTGACTTATTTATATTTAGACAAGCATGCTTCTAATACAACTTATGCTGGAACTATCAGCCTCTTTTAGCTCATGCAATTTTGCATTTGTATGTTTGTAGGTGCAACAGGAGAGGCAGTGTGGTGTAGTGGTTTGATTGTTGGACTAGGACTCTGGGAGACCAGTATTTGAATCCCCACTGGGCCATGGAAATCTGCTGGATGACCTTGAGCAAGTCACACACTCTCAGCTTCAGAGGAAGGCAAAGGCAAGAAAACCCTGTGATAGGTTTGCCTTAGGTTCATCATAAGGTGGAAATGACTTGAGGGTACATAACAATAATAACAGGAGATGCAGAAGAGGTTCATTGCATGTGGTACCCAAGGATTGGACTTGGTAGCCATGCAGACTATTCCACCATCAAATATGGAAATGTGATTCCAAAGCAGTTCTCTGTTGTTAATTGTTGAAGCATCTCATCTGATCTACAGCCAGATACTTCACTACCTCATGGAAATGCCTAACAGCAACAGGCCGACAGACCTACATGCAGGATGTAATGTATCATTCAAGTAGTAACAAACCCAAAGAAAGCAAAGCCCAACAAATAAACTCAATTACTTCTTCAACTCTGGCACTTTATTTGAGCAGGGCTCAAGCCTGAACCTTGCAATGTTGCTTGCAAAGAATACCACTGAAAAAATATCTCCCCTTCACCATCTGTGAAATTACAACTGCCAGCACTCACACTCTTGGGGATTAACAGGCAAGGTTGGCTTATCTTTACATATTAAACACATTAGTTTCAGAGACAGAAACAAGAACACCAATCCCCTCCCTCCTACTCGCTCCAGAGTTCTTCATCCACTCTTGTTAATTCTTACAATTCAGATAATTAAACCCAGGGAAGCAATGCCTAGAACAGAAGTGGGCAACCTGTGGCCTTCCAGATGTGTTTGGCCTACATCTCCCAACAGCTCTGGCCAGCATAGCCATGAGATGGATTGCTGGAGGTGGGGTCCAAAAACCCCTGGATGGCCACAGTTGCATACCGCTGCACTAGAGCCATAATACTCAGATGTTAGTCAAAGGAATACTCACAAAAGCATCTTTCCAAATTTCTCCTACTATCCTTCTTGAAAAGACAGTAAAGTGTAAACTAGGGCAGCTTCACAGTAAGTTGAATCCAATGTGCTCAATACTGTGCTCTATGGCAGCCCAGAGGGGGCACTATAGGAATCTGTCCTACGCCCTGAGCTGTTCAGTATTTCTTAAATAAAATAAAATAAAATAATTGGAGAAGGGTATAATGGAGATGCTGGTCAATTTAGCAGATGACAGAAACTGAGAAACAGCCAAGATCACAGAAGACAGGATCACAATTCAAAAGCATACAGGCAGGATGGAGCATTGTTAAAATGAATAAGATAAACTCAACGGGACTTAGAATCAAAAATTTTGTAAGAGTAAATGTACGACAGGGGAAATATGGCTTGGCAGCAGAGCATATGGAGCAGATCTAGTTGTCTCAGTAGAGCATAAACTGAACATGAACCAGGAGTGAAACGTAATTGTACATCCTAATGTTAACACTAATCTTAGGCTGCATCATACAGAAACCTGGAATTTGAAGACAGGTGATTTATTTCAAATTCTCTCCTGGAGAATTCTAGCACTTTATTTCAAAGGAATGCACCAAAATTATTTCTAAGTATCTCACCAAACTACAAACTCCAGGACTTTATCCTCTTGGTTAGACCCAGCTACAGAAAACCCAAGGAATCAATTATTGAAGGGTAACCTGTGGATTAATTCTACTAATTCAGTGGGACTAACAATAGGATTTAGGCTACAGCATCCAGATCACAAGAAACAACCACTCCACTATTATTGGTGACAGTGGCCTGTTACAGACTGCCAAAATAAAGCTGCTTCGGGTCTCTTTGGAGGTATGCTGTTTAAATGATGCATGGGTCCTAAGAGTCCGGAGGTCACGCCAAAGCCACACTCAGTTCCTAAGCACAGGAGTGCAGCTTTGCTGCAGCTTCCGGATTCTTAGGGTGCATGCATCATTTAAACAGCATACCTCCAAAGAGACCCGAAGCAGCTTTATTTTGGGAGTCTGTAACAGGCCATTGTATCTAGAGTACAGTGCCCAGTTCAGGGTATTACATTTTAAGAAGGACATAAAAAAACTAATGTTATATCCAAAGGAAGATGACCTGGCTAATGACAGACCTGGAAACTTAATTCTACTATGAATAATTGAAAGAGCAGAGTACATTTAACCACCAAAAAGAAGGTTAAGGAGGAACTCAATAGCTGTCTTCAAATATCGGAGATGCTGTCACACAGAAGATGCCACACGCTTTCAAAGGACAGAACCAATGGATGGAAAATATGAGGGAGGAGATTCGGATTGAATACTAGGAGACATTCTCTCATGGTAAGAACGGTTTGACAGTGAAACAGACTGCTTCAGGAGGTGTTGGATCTCCTTTGCTGGAGGCGTTTAAGAAAAGGCTGGGTACCCATCTGTCAGGGAAGTAGTAAATGAATCCTGAACTGAATGTGAGGTTGGACTATATGACTTTGAACATCACTAGCAGCTCTGTCTCAAGCACCAGGATTATTTCTGAGGATAATATCATGTAAACTGTCTCTCCACCAATTCTTTCTCTCTCTCTCATACACACACACAAACACCCTTAGGAAGCTATCAAAGGATGGTGAAATCTAATCTCACAGGCTATAAATGCCCTTCTAGCCTTTGTAAATGGGAAAATATGACTTTCTTGCTCTTTGTGTCTGTAAAAAGGAACCAATGATGTATTATTCCCTGAGCCCTGGGTCTCTCTGCTAGCTAATTTTGGAATTTATGCAGCTTTTACTAAAGCAGCACAATGTGAAGGTGCTGTTAATGATTAATAAAGGCTTTTTGAAATTTGCCTTAGTGAGGGTCATTCATGGTCAGCTTTACTGCATTTAAAAATCAGGAATAAAATGCAATGAAGGTTCTCTTCTCAACCAGGAAAGCTTACTCTGGATATATCCACACTGCAGAAATAAAGCAGTTTGACACCACTTTAACTGTCATGGCTCCATCATGTTGAGTCCCAGGATTCTGTAGGATAGAGTCGTGGCATTTAAAATAGTGGCCAACTCTTAGTTACAAAAGATGCCCATCTCTTCATAGTTCATTCAGACTAGTGGGTAGATGGCTTGCTACACTATCAGGGGAGAGGAAAAACAAGTGAGAATTACTTTTCTCTAGAAGGTGCTAAAACCACTGATCCCAAAAGATTTAGTACACAATCACAGGTACACTCAGCCACGTTCAGAGCTAATCTATGTTCAGGACAGAGAAGGACAGTGTATCTTACTTGACCATCATGTGACCCCTTAGCCTAATTTCATGAAATCCTTGGTTTACATTCAAAATTTTTTTAAAGAAACTATGGATGCAGATCTCTTTCTCCCAGTATCCTGCACAGAATGGTAGGAAGGGAGGGATAAAGAGAAATATATAAAAGGGGAGACAGAAAAAGAGGGAGAGGACACCCTGCCCACTTTTCCTTCTGGCCCATCTACTACTGGCTTTGACCCCACCTATCACCAGCATGCAGCCACCAAAATACAGTGAGCCCTCCACATTTGCTGGGTTAGGAGGACAGGGCCCCCATGAAAGTGGAAAAACCACAAATTAAGGCCCCCCCTTTTAAACCCAAGAACATCTCTCTAGGAATCTCTAGGTCCTCCGGAGCAACAATATCGTCAACACCTGCCAGAAGCTCACCACAGAATTGTGTTGGGGGAACTACAAATGCCTAGAAAAATCTAGGTTCTCCAGCATGACTTCTGGTGGACGTTGACCACACAGTTATGCTACTATCCACACTTACTGCTGTTGAAAAAAACATCTACGTCAGTTTTGAATAAACTAAACTAATTTTGGAACCTGTCTACAGAAAGATGTTTTCAGTAATTTAGAAACCAAAAAGAAAGAGACAGAAAGTAGAAGATCTGGCAAATGTGTAGCTCTTTCAGTCTCAATTGCATCCAGATTTGGAGCACAAACTGAATATAAAACAGCATTAAGAAGCTATTGAGGAATAAGGAGGGAACATATAACTCAATAAGGAAGAATCATTCTTTTAATAAGTTTTTTTAAATCTCAGCAGGGAAGATAATTTATGTATTAGAAGCTCAATACTAATACTGCAGTGCTGATGACGAAATACTTAAACTCTGAGGAACTATGTGGTTTAGCAGGCAAATCATGCCAAATGAATGACCTGTTTTTCTCCCGCACACAGCACAATACTTTATAACTGCCAACACCTATCAAATTAGCATTAACAATGTGCATTGCTGGGAGATGTGTGTGTGCGCGCGCATTGTACATGCACATGCGCATGTACAATAATGCATGCACGGAGAGAAGCTCTCCCAGTTCTCAGTTAATGTGTTTTTCAAACACCACCAAAATCAGGGTTTTCAGATGGGAGCAACAGGTTATTCAGAATTGTGGTTGTTGTAAGGACTCCAGTTTCCATCAGCCCCAGGCAACCTGGCCAATAATGAAGGGTGATGGATTCCTCAACATGGTGGGGTGTTTACATGTTCCCCTCATTTTAGTGATCCACAAATTTTCCTGGCAGTCTCTCTCTTCCCCCCCCCCCCCTCACCTTACAACGGTTCAGGAAATAAAGTCTTCCGTGTCAGAGGAAATATAATTCCAAGTTCCCTTCCACACCATCTTTCTCCCTGTCTCAAACACACACTTAAAGGAAAAAAAGATCAGATATGCTTAGGTATGGAAGAAACAAAGATTGACACCTCTAGTTGAATCGCACTTGACCGTAGCCTGAAATAACCTGTGTCCAAATCCCAGACGGAGTTCATGCTTAAGAAGAGGAATGCCAGAACACCAGCTGCTGCTCAGCTCTGGCTTAAAAGCCAAGACAATGGTGTTGCTGTGCTCAAACCCAGCATTTGAACAATTGGGCCATTTGGGGCAGACAGGCTGAACAAGCAGCCTCTGATAATCCTGTGTGTGAAACCAGGGATGCAGGGGCACCAAACAGGCCATTCTGAGAGAAGGCAAACCATCTACTGTGGTTCAATCTGAAAGAGAGAAGTCAGAAGACACAATCTCTGGGTATGCAAATACAGGGATGTGGAGGGGAGCAGGTGGGATGATGGGAGTTTTGGGCCAACACTAGGTTGGGGAAAGCTGATCTAAAGCTACTGTATTCAGCACACAAGATGTAATTTCCTATTTGTCTGATGCAAGGGTTCTCCATTGCCAAAAGCCTTCACGTCCCTTCACTGCTCAGAGCTTACCTGGGGGAAGATCTCTGCCCCAAGATCTCTTTTTAATGCTAGGTCTTGGGCCTGGATCAGCTCAGATTATAACAAACACACGGAGAGTGCTTTTTTTTTCCCACCACAGTAGGACCGATGGCTGCTCAAGAGGGCATTCCAGGCCAGAAATGAAAACCAACTACCACTTTGTAGTATTTTACCAAATGTACTGGCTGCACAAAAGAGTTCTCGAGAAAGCATCAAGAGGGAGGAGAAAGTAGAGTAGTGGTGAAACTTAACCAGTTTCTCTTTTTGGAAAAATGCACTTTATCCATCAAGGGCTTTAACTGATGCTACTGATGTTCATGGTCCAAGTGGAAGGGCCATCGTTTCAGGGTGAGACTCCTTCTTTAAATACAGCCTTCCCAGGTCCATTAGGATACCTGATCAAATTCCTTTGAAACATTCTTTCTCATTAAGAACAAGATTGCTTGATCTTGTGAACTCAGTTCATTTTCAGGTCCTGTGCTGATAACCAGCAGCTATTTCTGCCTGCTCCACTCATCACAGATTTGTCCATTGACAGCAATTACTGGCTTGGCCTCTCTGGTCTGCTAGGCTCCTTAATAAACTTTAAGGTGATTTGTTACTCCATGGTTTCCATCCAACACAGACACACATACACATATAAGCACACATACTTGGGCAACTGCCTACCAACACATCTTTCTAAATAATCTCAAGAGGAATTTACATGGCTGCATTTCCACAGCATCAAATAATTATGTCCTGGCTCCTGAGGTCCCAGAGTGGTAGGGCCAGTTACCAGTGACAAGTCTGGTTACTTCAGCTCTTGCTTAAAAACCAAGACAATGGAGTTGCTGTGCTCAAACCTATCCTAGGAGGACTTCAAACAGAGTCCCAGAATCATAGAACCATGGAGTTGGAAGGGGTCTCATGGGTCATATAGTCCAAGCCCTTGCTCAGTGCAGGATCTCCAGCTAAAGCATCCTCAGCAGGTAGCAAGTGTGTTTGAGGGGAAAAAAGCTTTCCCCATATCTCCAAAGGAGTCTTCTTTGGTACAAAGAAAATACACAACATACCATACACACACACACACACAGCAGCAGCAGCAGCACTGTGAATTAAAAGATGAAACAGTCATGCATTGCCAAAACTTTCTGGCTTGTAATTTCATGGTTAATTTACCACCTGGGTCAGTCACTGGGACAGTTCTTTAGAACAGGCTTGCATTTCTGCATCACCAGAACTGTGTTTGAGAGGGACAAAGAAGCAGAAGGGACAATGGCCTCCTCCCGTGGTGCTGGAATGGGTCTGGACTGGTAAACGGCCCCCTTTTGCTTCATAGGAAGCCAGCAAGGCACACACAGGTGCCATGCAACCAAACATAAGGCATCAGAGTGTGGGACTGGGTGTGCTGCCAATGGAACAGGGAAAGAGGGAATGGTTCCAGCAGATATGGCTTCTCAGCGGCCTAGGTGTCATGAGGGGAGGGAGGGGTTAGAAGCACCATCTATTTGCAAAAAAAAAGTTTAACTACCCTCCAGGCAGTGTCCCATTTATATTGTCTCTCAGATAGTAAAATGGCCAGAGAAATGTTATTTTTGGACTATAACTTTCAGAATCTCCCAGCCAATAGCTATCCAGGTTGAGCGGATTCTGGGAAGTGCAGCTTCAAGAAACCAAAACTGTTTCAAGCGCTCAAAATCGCCCTGTTATCTGAGTATCTTAAGTGCATTTTAAGCAATCCCTGACAAAACACCAAATAGCCAAATCCCAATATCCTACTCTGCCAAATTGACACCACTTTTTATCTACTCAAATTATTACCGTCTCCTATAAACCTTCCACAATTCTTTTATTCTATTTTTATTCTATGACTCGCCTCAAACATGAGCGCCGACTCCACACCTTACCTGTGCATACATGACACAAACACACACACACACACAGGCACACACATGCTATGTGTGTGGCCCAACTGCCGCACACCATGGCTGCAAAAATACCAGACACCCGGTTGCCTGGACATCTATGCTTGTGAAACTAGCTCCAAAATAATAACTCTTCAGAGGATTTGAAGTATTTAACCCCTGCTGTGCCACATACACTGATGTGCTCCTTTCTTTGGAGGATATATGTCTGCTACCTGAGCATTTCTATGTCCTGTGCAACACTAGCCCATTCAGAAGTCCTCCCTATACACACAGCAACTTCAGGCAGATCCCTCCCTATCCAACCTACTCATTTCAAGGGAGGGCTTAATTGTTTCAGACCTACATCTTCAGGAATGTGGCCTGCAGGACCACTCTGGGGCCAGTTACTGTACAAAGAGATATGAACAAGACAGGCAACATTATACTTCAGTCCCTCCGGGGTCTTCTCCTCTCTCACATCACTGAGCAGCTCTTGGCCCGGTCCTTGCGGATCTCAGAGTCAGTCAACAAGTCTGTCCGCCCGGGTATCTGTGCCACCCGCTTCAGCCCTCGCTTTGAGTTGCTGCGCTTGAGGTGTTTGTGAACACGGTTGACAGAGGCCAGGGTGGTCACATGAAAAACGTCCCGCACGCTGTTCTCGGACGCCTTGGAAGAACACTCCACGTAGGCCACCGCGCCCAACTGCCGAGCCAGCATACTGCCCTGAGGGGGGAAAAGGCATCAACATGTTAGTTCCATTATTGCCTTGTAGTCACTGGCTTTCTTCCTTTCTTTTTCTCTACCCATTTTTTCTCATCTCCTACTTCTCACAAAGGACCCTCCCCCAGAGTCCTCTAAAATACTTGCACAAATCTCACAGCATTTCCTACGCAGAGAGACATCTTCTTCCTTGCTGTGAGACATTCTCCACCCACCATCTCTCCCAGACACTTTTACTCCATGTGTTTCTTGAACATCACAGCTAGCAGTTAATTTTAGCTCTTTGTTTTTACCTAGAAGGTGGATATAAGATTTTCCCCAAAAAAGTGAGGCAGGAGGGGGATGGGGGTGAGAGAAACTGGAAGAGATGAGAAAAACACATTAGCAGATGCCACAATGGAAAAAAAAACCCACACAAAACATGAAGAGTTTCCATGAGGAACTGGAGTGTTCTAGCATTCAACTGGCACCCTTCAAGGCCCAACACTTACATTTGGCACAAGGAGAGCATGATGGCAAGGCTGGCTCAAAACATTTTGTTGCTTGAGGTGAAAAATAAAATGGTGCTTCATCTCCATCTATTCCACCTAAATAAGCCAAATGGACTAGCAAGAATATCTTCTCTGAAAACTGGAGATGGGATATGACCCTCCCTTTCCCTTGAGGTTGGCAGGCTGGTTTAAGGAGTTTGCAGCGCTGGCCTCCAACCAACACAGCTGGCCAGGAACTGCCTCTTCCCTAACATGCAGCTCCACCTCACTCTGCCTAGTTGTAGCAATAGCACATACATTTCTATACTGCCTTATAGTGCTAAGCGCTCTCTTAAGTGATTTACAATGTATAAGCCAACTGAACGCAACAAGCTGGATACTCATTTTACCGACCTACAAAAGGATGGAAGGCTGAGTCAACCTGGAGCCCTGCAGGATCGAACTCACAACTTTTTGGCTGCTGTACTGGCATTTAATCACTGTGCCACTAGTTCTCTGGTGGTAGGGCTGCTCTTGAAAGACATAGTCCTTCCTTTTTGTCCCTTCTATCTGTCTGTGAGCTGCCTTGAGTCTCTTCTGTGAGAAATGTGGCATATAAATGAAATATATAAATAAAATACATAATCTTTGGTCATTTGAGGCATTAGCCTTTGAGTGTACAGGCTTGGCTTTGTTCATCTAGGTTTCGGTCCTGCTTGCTCCCTTAATGATAGAGTAGATCGCAGGACAGTACTTTGTATTTTAAAAAAAGAATACAAAGGAATTATTGGAAAGCATAACCTACATAAGGGTTCCACACTTGGGGTGTCTGCATCCCCAGAGGGTGCGAGGTGGAATTTAGGGGATACAACAAAAGAGTGGCTTGCATCCTTGAATGCCGAGTCCCAAATCATCACTCATTTTCTTCTGAATAATTTAGAATCTAATTGCTCAATTTAGACTTGCATTTTATGCACCAAATTAAACGCTTTTTTTACCTGCAGTATTGTATGTCATTCAGTTTGTGGTTCAAAAATTATAAATTAGACTTCTTAATCTTCAAATGCAATTATTAGTTTTGTAGAGGTGCAAACATTAATAAAACATTTCATAGGGGTGTGGGGCACAGGACACATTTCAAACCACTGATCTACTATAATAAAACTCATTTAAAATAAGAGCCTTATGATTTCACATGGGTTGGCAAGGAAGATTCCTCTTTCAGAATTATTAGCCGCCCTGAGCAGAGCTTGGAAAGCTTCCAGAAGAACCCATACAACATACCCAGTGGTCATGATAACTGGGGAGGTCTGTGAATTATATTCCAAAAAATAGCCCATCTATGCTCTGGCTTTGAATATGTGGGGTTGTCTTTTTTCTTTACGTCGCCTGGAGGTATCTCCTCTGTAGTCCAATTTGCAGCCTTCCATCTACTTCTTGCTGGAAAGCATTCTTTTGTCTTTCTCCTGGTGGGGGATAGTTCACAAACAATCCCTAGACTGTCACATCTTTTGATAGAAGACTAATAATTTCCCATTACTTACAAATGTGTTTTACATGCACAAGGCATTTATGGTCAATTTCACTACTACATATCTTTGCAGCAGAGCCACTGTAATATAGCGGTTTGAGTACTGGACTAGGGACTTTTATCATATGGGGGAAATCGAGGGCTTAAATGGGCATTTTCCAGCAGTGCTTGCATGGATTTTCCCATGAATGATTTGTTGCTGATTATTCCCAACATAAGTCATCTTTGATTGCAATGGGTGTGAAAATCTTTACCACGATCGTGCAAATACCGCTGGATATTGCCTTTTTAAACTCCCAATTTTCCTCACATGTAATAAACTCCTAGGATCTAGTCTACACATAAGTGTATTATGGGAATTGCTGTGGATTTTCACATATTTGCATTGTCACTTCGTTGTCTCCACTTTTCTGCACACATTTACATCTATTGGCCCTCCCTCTGCCAAACATGTGCAGCCAGGTGAATCCATGGGAAGTAGATGGCCAACCACATGTTCGATAATACACATCCTCATGGAAACTCTAGCAAAAACATGCAAATTCCTTTTCTGCAAAGTCTGTGGAGTCCTACCAAATGCTCAAATGCTTCCAAATTGCATGTGGCCAGATCACAATTAATTAGAATAAAATGAAAATTTAAATTGTGAAGCCAAGCCCTAGGACACTGGGAGACGAGATTTCAAATCCCTCATAAGCCATGGAAATGCTCTGGGTGACCATAGGTAAGCCACACTCTCTCAGCATCAGAAGGCAATGTTAGCCCCCCCTTTGAACAAATCTTGCCAAGAAAACCCAGTCATAAAGTTGTCTTAGGGTCACTGCAACTCCAAAATGACTTGTTGTTTGAAGACACACAACAACACAACATCAATTGAATGCTAGTACATTCCAGTTCCAAAATACAACACAACAAATCACCTGTTCATGTGTGACGGGTATAAGGCGCTGTTTGGAGAGTTCTCGTAATGTGTTTAGATCGGTGCGCATATCCAGTTTGCAACCAACTAGCACCACCTTGGCACCAGGGCAGAACTCCTGTGTCTCCCCCTGCCACTGCAAGGGGAAAAAATCAGAAAAGGTTTTAAAAATGGAGTTAAAACAGTTGGTAACAAGTTTGGCCCAGTCGCCCTCTCATCTCCACAGACTTCCATCCTGACTGCCCCATTGCTTTCCAAGTTCATCTTTTTAAAAAACCAAAAAGCCTTGCTTCCTTTTGCAATGTTGATGGCTAGCATCTCTTTTTTAAAAGCGCAACAAGGCACAATTGGCAATGTTTGCTATCTGATGCCAGATTCCATACATCAGCAGCAGTGCAGACAGTCAGTATTCCAGACAGTAGGGTGGCAACGCTTGCCAATATGTAGTACATAAAAATGAAATGCGATGCTCTAAAAATTTAGATTGCAGCCTTTCAGGCAGGGACATATTCCTTTTACAAAAAAAATGTTGCAGAGCTTTCTAAGGTGCTTAGGCACTTAAATAATAGATGCGGGGAGAATGGTGGCTCAGCTTTCTGTATATGCTCAGAAATATCCTTATTCCATGACCACTGTATGAATTCCATGGTATCACCATTGTATTATCCAAAAACAGAAATAACCTCTTGACAAAATAGTTCAGTAGTCTGAATATCTCTGTTGTAGTTATTCATGACTTGATAAAGCAAGCCCCTTATGATAAAGGTAGAATACAATGGATGACCTTTGGTCACACTGTCTCAGCCCCAGAGGAAGGCAACGGCAAACCCCCTATGAACAAATCTCAGCAAGAAAACCCCATGGCAGGTTTGCCCTAGCAATAGCAAGTACATTGCTAGGATTGTCAGAAATCAGAAACGACTAGAAGGCACAGAACAACAAAGCTTCAAAATATGAAATAACTTTTTGTACCTCTCACCCATGACTCACAGAAGCAGAATAAACCACAAAGGAATGAATGAATACATAAAAGCAAATACAGGAAAATCTGCTTATTTGCATAGTTTACACAGATTTCAGAATTCAGCTTTCTTGGCACCAAATTTGGGTCACCTTGGAGGCCCCAGCGAATTTCAGCTCAATAGTAATTGAGTTTATATAAAGCTGTTTATTCTAGAGTCCCAAGAGACTCCCTCCTTCCCTCTGGCCTTACAAGCTGTGTGAAGCTCTGTGGAAATCAAAAGCTGGTTCCTAGTTTGCATCCGACAGGCAATGATTATGAGAGCTCCCAACCCCGGTATGTTTGCAATGCAGCAGGGTGAGGTGGGGGCCAAACACACAGCTGTTTCTTGCAGTATCAAAAAGCTAAACCTTTGGTATCTACTTCACAGTGCCAGAGGAACTGTCTTCACCCACACAAGCCTACAAAATGTGCATTGGAGGGAAGCAGAAGACTGCTCAAAAGAGAGGTCCTGAGGGACATCCATTTGTTTTAAGCAGTGCATCAAACCACCCTCCACATGGTCACACACATACACACATTTCCACAAAAGCCTCTGGAAAGACTGCAACACAGATGCACTGGAGGCAAACAGAACAGGGGAAAGGCAATGATAAAAATATTTTTTTTAATAAACAGGGGTGGCATACAGAGTTTCTAGAAGGCTAAATGTCTAGACAAGGTCACTGAGCATACAGTCAGGACTAAGTGTGACACTTGGCTGAAAGGGTTCCAGGCCCAAAGGCACACCTTGTAGGCAAGCTCAAATCCAGGCTTCACTTTTTTCTCCTTCAAGAAGTTAAACCCACACAATGTTCAAAAAATCAAACAGCTGAAAGACAATGGGCATCATCTTTCTGATCTAAAAAGAGAGAACTTGCATTTGACATCTTGCCAGGGGCTCTGGAACCTGTTGTTTTTGTTGTTAATTGCCCTTGAGTTGAGCTTGACTCATGGCAACCTTGTGGATGATACATATTCAAGACCCCCTGCCCTCAGCCTCTCTGCTCAGGCCCTGCAGGCTCAGGCCCATCATCCCCCTGATTGGGTCTAACCATTTGGCATGTGATCTTCCTCCCTTTCTACTGCCCTCTACTTTTCCTAAATCATTGTCTTTTCTAATGATTCATGCCTTCTCATGATGTGGCCAAAATACGACAGCCTCAGTTTAGTGATCCTGGCTTCCAGAGACAGTTTGGGTCTGATCTGTTCTAGAACCTACAGTATTTGTTTGTCTTCTTGACTGAGGTCTCCTCAGCACTCTTCTCCAACACCACATCAAATGAGTTGATTTTCTTTCTACCACCTTTCTTCACTGTCCAGCTCTCATAGCCGTACATGGCAATGGAGAATACAATGGCTTGGATAAACCTTGCTTTAGTTTTCAGAGTTATATCTTTGCACTTTAGGATCTTGTCCAGTTTTCTCATAGCTGCTCTTCCCAATAGTAGTCTTCTTCTGATTTCTTGACTGCAGTTTCCATTCAGATCATTATTTGATCCAAGATATGAGAATTCTTTGACTATTCCAATGTTTCCCTTATCTAGGATAAATTCGTATGGAATTACAACTCTAAAAAAATATTAGAAATTAAAGGAGAAAGTCTGCCCTTCCAAGTCATAGGACCATCTCTGTAAGCCATGTTTTGTTGCCTTAGGAAATTTAAATTACCCTACACTAGCACAACGCAAGGAGTTTTATTGTGAGAACTCATGCTTCAGTAGACCAGTCTGGAAGAGCCAATGTCGCTCAAATAGATGTGCAAGGTATAGCATGCAAGAACAATGTCTCTTATCCCTCTCTGCAACAAATGTGCACATGATGTGACTGTTCAATTTGCAACTGTATGAAACGGTTTGCTTCCATTCTCCTGCTCCGAAACACATATCCACTAAAGATCTGATCCTTTACACCTTTACACTGAACATTACACTGAGCACTGAACTTTTACATTGCAGTGAATAGGCTTTCAGGGGTGCACAGCCACATTGTGTTCCTCTAGCCTTCTGACGACTACACTCTCCCACCACACCATCAGATGTCAGTGGCATAGCAGTAGCAATAACAACCATGGGGATTTCTTCTATGCAAATAGTGTTGCATCACACAGCACATATGGCAGTGGCAGAAAAAAAACAACAACCTATGAGTACTATATAAAAGACATCCTTAAACAACTGGATGATTTCTATGAATCTTGGCCTAAACTGTCAACAAAGTCAATAGTTAGCCTCTCCTGTTTCTCATATGGACTTGTGGAATGATACTTTATGGTAAGAAATACATCTTATTTCAAATAACTCTTTTTCTTTTCTTCCCTTTCTCTTTTTGGTGAGACATCACAGATACATGTTGCATTCATATGCAACTTTTCTGCTTTCTTTTATAAATGTTTTTTAAAAAATTAATGTGCTGAAGGAATGTTTCTTGTTCTTAAAGAAAAATGCCGCTTTTAAAATTTCTGCTACCACTATGCCTCCAAACTTTAGTGAGATGGTGGTAATTTCTGTGTGGTTTGAAGAGCCCTAAAAAGAGGCAGGGGCACATTCAGCCAGTGTGTCATCCACTTCTGCTTTACACAGTCACCATCCCCAGGAACACAAGTTCCACAAAGGACACCACAGACTGTGCAGACTGTGGCATGATAACCACTTTGGAGCAATCAAAGGGTCTTGCTCACTCAACAAGATGGCACTTGTGAAATCATTTTTGTTTGTTTTGTTTTTGCTTCCAAAATGGCAAGACTCCAGACTACAACATCCCACCCGCACCAATGGATTTTAACAAGCTTACCTTTTTAAGGACACTGTCTAGGGTCTCAGGACGGCTAATGTCAAAACAGATTAGGACAGCATCTGAATCAGGATAGGCCAGTGGGCGGACATTGTCGTAGTATGTTGAACCTGCATGAAAAAGAGAGACTGTAGCTTAGCCTCTGGACTAAACATGGCATTTAATCTTTAACTCAAGAAGATTTTAGAGTTACCTCTATCTTATTCAGATATACAAAGGCAATTCCAACTTAAGAACTTAAGTCTTTCAACTTGCGGGTTCATGCAAAGCTGAAACACTTTCCAATTCAGAATCTGAACATTCTGCATTTTAAAATGAGTTTATGGGACTTATACTTTCAAATATTTTCCATAAATGTTTACCAGTACAGTGGACCCTTCTTATATACTTGGGTTTGGTCCCAAGATCCCCCGTGGATAAGAAAATCTGTGGATGCTCAAGTCCCATTAAATATGACATAGAAAAATGGTGTCCCTTATAAAAATTGGAAAATCAAGGTTTGATATTTGAAATTTATACTTTTTTTTTTAACATTTTCAAGCCGCGGATACTTGAATCCATGTATAAAAAAATCATCAGTGTATAAGAAGGTCCGACTGTAAATGCTAAGTATTAAGGGTACAAATGTAATATTTTATGCTGGTTTTGTTTGCTGTGGAACTCCCTACCCAAGGAAGTTAGGCTGGCCCCATCCCTTTTAAGCCTCTGGTGGGCAAGCAAAAACAGAGCATTTCATGGCATTTCATGTTAGAAAATGCTCTGTTTTTACTGTTTTAAAATTAGATTTTAGAGTTGTTTTTAAGAGTTTTTAAAAGGTTGTTTTAATGTGTTCTTAATTTTTTCAAACAATCTTTATTGTTTTTAACTGTTTTTATTTCTTCATTGCTTTGGGAATTCTTGTGGGCTTGGAGGAGTTACAAAAATACTTTAAACAAACAAACAAAGCCTCTTCAGTTCATGGAGGCCCTTTATCCGATTTAAATCACTGACCCTCCACAGGTAGAGGGAAACAGAAATAGAGATGGAGAGGGCAGAGTTGCCCTGCACAGTCAACCACTTTACATGTTTAACTGATAGATTTAGAAAGTCTGAAGAGGGGCCTTGTCATTGAGAGTTTTGTGCTGAAGAACCCAAAAGCTCAGACATTGTAGCACTAATAGTGCTTTAAAATACGGGCCTGGCCAGTGGCTCTTATTGTTCAAACAGTAAAAGAGTAAGTTAAGAATCAGATTTCTAGAAATACACACACACGGTGATATCTATACAGAATCTTCCCTCCTGCTTAGGTTTTCCAAAGTCACTGAAGATATGAAGAAAGAACACCACTACTTTTATTCTTTTCAAATGTTTGCTCTGTGGAAGAACCACAATCCCACATCTCGAAATGAGGGATAGAAAGTCTTTCAGATCCTAAAATCTGTAAGATACTTGGTACTCTTGTCTACTTCCAACTCCTACTTTGTGACCTTAGTCAGGTTTCCACCTCTCAGCTCCCATCTTTAAAGTGGAAACAAACATCAATCTTGAGGCAACCAGTCTTGCAGCACTGGATAAGTTGTGTGTGCCTTTGAGTCACCTGTTGACTTATGGCAACACCATGAATTTCATACAGATAAGTTACTGTCTTCTTAATTTCCATCTGTAAAGTGGGTACACTCACTGGTCTTGCAGTATCATGAGGACAATTATAACAGAGAGAGTAAATTGCATTGCAACTTCAAAATGGTGCATCAGTAACATTTGACAACTGACTGGGAAGCCTGGAAAGAACAGTCCTTCTATTAGGAAAGGATGACTAGCAGACAGCCTGAAGCAGAGTCACCCACCTTCTTTTGAATTCACAGAATAGGTGCCAAGATGCAGAGCAGAGGTGATAAATTAACACGCTGCAATTATTTATTCTGCCAAGGCAGGATTCAGCAACAATACATATATCTATTCCTCTCAAATGCAGATGGGAACATTAAGTCTTTTGACCTGTAAATGTTTTGATTTGAGGCACATTTTGAGGGCAAATTGTAAATGCTTCAGTTAACAGCAATAGAGCCATGACACTATAGCTTTCTTGCAGGTTTCAGCTTAGCGGCATGTACAGAGTTCATCTTCCTGGAGGGGTGAAAGAAAACATGCTTGCTTATGATGTGAGGAAGAGGCTAACAGAGAGGTAATCTCTTGCTGGGCAAACTGCAACAGTTATACATCTCCCCTTATATTAACAGGAAAATTTTCTGGATAATTCCTTAGGGCTTAGAACACTTTCCAGCCGCCTTAAAGTGTGCAACTTTCTTCCATTGCTAGGTGTTATACACTACTTTCATAACAGTTAATACAGTAAGCAATGATCAGTACTTCCTAAGGACAGATAACCTGAGGCACAAGGTTCCTGGGTCTATATGAATGCTAACTTATGGTTGATTGCATCAGGACATGAGTGATGAGAAAAAGGCATATTATTTGTGGTAAAATTTCTGGGATTTGTGATTCCACAAAAGAAAAAGAAAAGAAAGAAAGAAAGAAAGAAAGAAAGGAGAGAAAGAGAGAGAGAGAACTTTCCAAACTCTCACTTCCATTACAGCATAGCTGAGGAATAGCAAGATCCAGATCTTTCCAGAAGTATGAGCATTGCAAGGCCGAGTCCTAATACAGTGCGCCCGCACCATTCATGAACACATTTTACGCAGCTTCCAGCTTATGCGGAAGCCATGCAGGGAGATAAACAATGCCACGTGCGCTGCACCACCATATGCACGCACCCCATTATCTCCTATGGGGCTCGAGCATAGGCAGATTTTGCCTTACACGGGAGGATGCAGAACGGATCCCCCACATAAGGGGAGGGCCCACTGTACCAACTATGGAAGAATTATTTGGGGGGTGAAAGTAGACATTAATGCAGAGCATATGGCTGCCACCAAAGCCAGCTCCCCTTCCATAAAAGCTGGTGTACTTGAGTCATGTCTAGATGCTACAACAATGGTTTCCATTTTTTCAATCCGACTCCTTATCGCTGGCAGTGACAAGGCAGGTAAATGTATTGTTGTTGTTATTTTATATCCTGCTTTCCTCCCAACAACGAGACTCAAGGTGGCTAACAACATTTCTAAAACAATACAGATTAAAAACTATACAAAAAATGGATAAAAGTACAAATATACAGTTATCTAAAAGCAATCAACAATTTATCAGAAAACACGTAGAATGTAAATACAAAATGTTGTGGCTTCAGTATTTGCATCAGTTGGTTGTGGTATTACAGGCAGGCGGGGGAGAAGCTGACATGCAAAAGCTGTTTTGGAGAGAAGCCTGGGTCTTTATCATTATGCCTAGCTTTGCCCTCATCTTGGAACAGAACTTCGGCAGTGCTGCTCTCCCAAAGCTGGCTGCCATACCATTCTCCCTGTTTAGCCAAATTATCACTCTCCTGCTAGGCCAAGAGCTGCAACAAACAGCTGCCCTTTACAACCCAGAATGGACTCCATTGCTTCTCTGTTCTAGGAGATAGCACAGAGACAATGGCTCTCTCCAGAGAGGGGGAAATTGGATGCCCACCCCACCCCTTCTGTTGGCATCATGTAGGGATAGCTATGCCAAGGCCTGATCAGAGCAGCCAAGGTGGCAGAAAATCTGAAAAACACACTATAGCCATTGCACAAGCTCAGCCAAATTCACAAAATCTGATAATACTGGGAGGGTATGTGTGCAAGAAGCCATCTAATCTCACTCTTTTGATCAGGAACAAAACTAGCTCTGTACAATGCAATCCAGATCTTGGTATGTCACTAGCAAGAGGAAAGGGTGCTGTGCTGATGCGCTTCTTAAGGACAGCTGTTTCACTTTATTCTTACAGTTTAGATCTAAAGTTCTGGCACAGCTCAATGGTTGAGATGCGTTGGAAGGGAACACGTATAGAAACAAGTTGTTGAGAGCAGGTGTGACACCGCACATGCAGGGACAAAGTTGAAGAATAATAGAGAAAGAGAGTCATAACTCCTTTTGCAAGGAGTCTTAGGCACAGTGTATGAGAACAGAAGCAAGGTCAAGAAGATGGCAGTTGCTACTGCTGCCCCTACTACTAATACTTCTCCTCCTCCTCCTACTGCTACTAATATATCCTGCTTTACTACTACTACTACTACTAATAATAATAATAATAATAATAATCTGCTTTTTATAATCTGAGACTCAAGGTAGATTCCAAAAGTTAAAACAAATGCAGCTAAAACATTGCATCAAACAAAAGTTAAAAATATAGTTAAACTGCCAGTAAAATTAAAAGCAGTTAAAAGCATGAGCATTAAAAAGAAGAACAACTTATATAATCAACACAGCACATGAAAGGCCCTTTCTGCCTAAGCAGTCAGCCCTCAAGGCTCAAAATAAGGAGGACTACAAAAGGACAGGAGAGCACCAGTGTAAAGTCTCTGAGAAGGCATTTTCAGAGCCTGGGAGCAGCCACCAAGGACACCATCCTATGAAATTCCTATGAAATTGGATAAGCAGGCCATCCACTGCCTCCTGTCCTCTGGTGAAGTGATGAGGTCAAGACACTCACTGAAAAATGCAGAGTATAAGGATATAGATCAGCGGTTCTCAACCTGTGGGTTGTGACTCCTTTGGGGGTCGAACAACCCTTTCACAGGGGTTGCCTAAGACTATCAGAAAACACATATTTCCAATGGTCTTAAGAACTGAGACACCATTCCTCTGTGGTTGGGGTCACCACAACATGAGGAACTGTATTAAAGGGTTGCGGCATTAGGAAGGCTGAGAACCACTGATATAGATGCTCACAGCATTTGTCCCTCCAGAATAAACTAGTATGTTCAGATTTTCTTCCTAACTATGCTGGCAGGGCGGGGGGGGGGGAGGATTCTGGGAACCATAGACCAAAATAGTAACTTTTCCAAGTTGAATGTACTAGGACTGCAACAAGACCACTTCCACAGGTTCTGCTGCCTTGTAGTACCAACAGTTCTTAGAAATAGGGAATACTCAAGTTAGTCTATTGCAGAGAAACAACACACACACACACACAAATCTTGTGGTGCCTTGAAAACTAATTTAATATACCATTATAATGAACTACAGCCCATTTCATTAGATGGAGGAGGTGTGATCAGGTACTTAAGGAATATAGCCATGGCCAGTGGTGAAGTCAGAGAGGAAATGACATGCAGAAAACACTCCCTCCAACATTACACTCTTAACACTGGTTGTTCACCAAACTGTTGCTGATAAGCAAAAACATTCCACTGGTAAGCCTATGAACACATGTTGTGTGATAAGAAACGAGCATCTCAATTCAAACTTCTGGCAACAGAACTGGAAAACAGACAGTCTGTCACTCTGATCTCTCTTTGAACCTTCTCTGCTCAGGAGTGGCTACTTTAAGGTCAGTGACAGTATCCCCTGGGAAGCTGCTGTGTTCTCCCACTAGTTTTTGATCACTGTCTTTTCTAATGTCAGTCATGCTACATCTGAGGAGGTGGGGTTTAATCCACAAAAGCTCAAGATAGACTAAATGTGCTAGCCTTTAAAACACCAGAAAGGAACATAGGCCTTTTATTTCAATGACACCTGTTTACATGCAGCAATGCTGGGGACTATTTGACCCAACAGATGTTTTGCACATCAACTCCCAACAGACCCAACTAGCATGGGCAATTGTACAGGAGAATGGAGGGCATACATAGTTCAAATGTAGTCCAAAACATCTGCAGGTGGGGAGGGACACAGGTTCCCTAAACCTGGTTTATAATTCTTACCTGCAACAACTGTCACAGAAGTAGGATGACAGAGATGGGCTTTCCCACAGACAAAAGTAGAAAGAAGTGGAAACATCCAAGGAATCAGATATAAAAGAAAGACCCCGGGCTATTCCAAATTGCTCTATGGAAGCCAGAGTTCTCATTAACGCTGCCACTTCCACATCCACTCACTCCATTCTTTTGGAGGGCTGTTTATAGTGATTTCATGGATCAGCACTAATGTCAAAGGTTTTTTAAACTGAGGCATGATCTGGCTGAAGCCATCCTATGCTTAGACAGGACAATTTTCTCCCTCTGAATTTTTTTCCTTAAGAATTATAATTCTATAGTGCAAAAGTTCTGTGTGAAACGTGCTTTCTCCTTACATAGAAAGATAGGGGAAAGACAATGGTACTTTTGCACCATCAAAGCAATGTAAAAGAATTGGTACCCACATTTGTGTTCTCATCCTTGACCTGTTTGTTTTCTCACAATGGCAGTGGTCAGTAAACTTTATTCATGAGCTCTTTCATAGATTTTTTTTAAAAAACTGTCATGATTGTGCTATTGTGATACCTTGTCCCACAGCATATCTCGCATGTATTCTCATTTAAAGCCCTGCATATGCCACGTATGTGTTTTTTTTGCTTTTGAAAATAACTAACTCTCTCTGCTCTTTTCTTGGTCTTCCATTATATGGTCTGAGCAGGTTCCTGATTGCAACATTCTGTTATCTTTCTGGTTTTCAGTTGGTTGGCTTTTCCGCTTGGCCACAGAACCTGAGGTAAGTCATCCTGCTGCATGTGCACATTCAGGCTGTTGTCTTGCCAGAATGATGCCATACAGAGAGGAATTAAAAAAGACATCATGAAATTAAGCCTCTGCCCTTGGTACCCCTGATGCTGGCATGCCACTATTTCACTATTCCCCCTTATTTTAAAAAAGGAAAAGAAGTAATCCTCTATTGGCAGACAGAGAAGGGGAAAAAAAAGATTGGAGCTGTTTTCTTGTGAACCCTCCTCAGTCATGACTGCAACTGCTGCCCTCCTTACTTAACCACTAGAGGTAGACTGAATTTAGAAGACAAACCAAACCACACCCAAATCGCACCCAACCCATACCCACAGAGCACCACCTGATCACCAAATATTGCCTCAGATTGGGATGAGACATTTGGAGCACAAATAGTAGCTAAGCAACAATGGGATAAGAGGTCAATAATTGATTATTTATAGTCAGAAGAAGAAGAGAGAAGAGAAGAGAAAGAAAGAAAGCAGTGCTCTCCTAATAATCCTCCAGTTGTAGGACTCCAGAACCATAAAAAGCCTGGAGTGCATGGGCCAAAAGACCTGTTCTTCCACTCTCACCCATTCTGGCATCACCCTGTTTGGACAATGTATGACCCAAACACCAATTCTGATACAAGTAGTCTGGACCACATTTGGCAGGTCCCACACCAAACCTACTTGGTGCAAGCAGTCTGGACCATATTTGCATGACCCACACCAGGGCATAATAAGCTTACAACAGAGTAAAAAAACTTACCTGTTGCTCTGGAAGAGCTGAATCCCACTGTTGCCACACTGCTGTGCAGTGGTTAAATGCCGGTATTGCAGCCATAAAGTTGTGAGTTTGATCTCAGGGCTCCAAGGTTGAATCAGCCTTCCATACTTTCGTAAGTCAGTAAAATAAGTACCCAGCTTGCTGGAAGCAATTGGCTTACAGACTGTAAACTGCTTAGAGAGTGCTGAGTTCACAGATATGTGGTATAGAAATGTAAATGCTATTGCTATTGCTATAAAGGGGGGAACAGGGCAGCTGTGAGATACTCCGGATTGCCCTTGGAGTATTCTGGCAAGTGCAGACAAGGCTGAAGTCATGCTATGCTTTATTGAAAGTCAATCTCTCTTTTATGTCTGACCCCATGCTCAAGGTGAGCTACAGTGGCATGCAACTGACTTGCACCTATGAAGAATGTAATTTCCTCATTTGGGGAATGTGGAGTGGCATCATGGCTCACTGGCCTGCTTCAAAACTGTGACCTTTGAGATCCTCATCTGCCCAGACTTAACTTCTAGTCTCAGTGAACAAATTTTCCAAGCCCCAAGAGAGACCAGCCACTGAGAACAAAATAAAGCTTAATGCTGAACTGAGTCTCTTGCTCCTTCCGCGTCTTAGATTGTATAACACAGCTTCCCTTCAAAACTGACAGCAGTTTCCTCAGCTTTCAGTGCCATCAACAGCCTTCCAGGTGAAAAGGAGACAGCACACCCTCTTGCAAGCTTACCCTTTCCCCACAAAAGACAAAACAGCCAAGCTATTGTCCTCAACAACAAGACCTGCCAAGGGGGAAGTAAAAGCAGCAGGCATTTTCATAGTCTTTTTTAAAATGCTGACTGAAAAGCCACAAGTGAATACAAAGGAGGGAGATGGCAGCTTTGCCAAAGGCTCTTGGTCAATAGATTCTGGCTTGGTCTCCAGCAGAAGCCTGAGAAAGAACGACCCTCCCTCCCATTGTACACTGAGTCTGGATTTCCCAGAAGTGACTGGGTGGGTGATGCCAGAACAACCCCCCTTCCTCAAATCCAATTAAAACTGCTGCAGAAGGCGAGAGGTCTTACAAAGTTTTAAAACACCAACCATTCAGGCTGGACCATATAGCTAGGAATTCAATAATTGATCAGTCCCAACCATCTCCTCAATTCTATCTGCAAAACCAAAACTAGTTAGTCGTTTTATATTTCCCACAAACCTTAAGTCTAAATTTATATGCATATTGCTTTAAATTATATCCCAACATATATTTTGGGCTGGGCCATATCATGTGCCTTCATGACTGGAAGATCATGCCTCTCTAAAAGGACACACAGGACTTTATCATACATGAGGAATTTCTGTCAATTTCGAATGAAAAGAAAGTGGGGCCAGAATGCATTCACATGAATTCGCTAGTTCAGCAAATTTATGTGAATGCGAATACCATTCGAACTGGCTTCCCATTGCCCGAAAATAGCATGCCATTGCCCAAATTTGTGTGTGGTAGTCTATCACACAATAACGTGAAACCCCATGATTGCGCTCAGACTGACTTTCCATTGCCCGAATTTGCTTGTAGTAGGCTATCACGCAATAATGTTAAACCCGATTGCGTTCAGATTGCCATTGGATTATACTGTACTTCCAATTTCCCATGTCTGATAAACTCCACATTCTCTATGCAAAGTTTAGTGCATAGCATTTTAACATGTGATGCCCTCAGGCCACTCTTTAAAATATGGGGATAAGTTTTTTATGGGTTTTTCGGACTATGTGGCCATGTTCTAGAAGAGTTTATTCCTGACGTTTCACTCGTATCTGTGGCTGGCATCTTCAGATGAGGGCTCTTCAGATGGGGATGAGGATTTTACACCCCAAAATAAGGCCCAAGGCTTAACTTTTGTGTTCTGCATCCCTCATGTTAATATGCATAAAACAGGGATGTGACCCTGAGAATAAGTTTTGGGCTATCTAGGGTTGGCTCTTCCATTATCAGGCACAATAAATCGGTGTTGTGAAAGGTCAACAAATTGTTACTTAATTTGTTGTCATTCATTTTTACTGCCAGAGAGGGAGAAAGAAACACATATGGGATATTTTGCTTTAGTGCCAAAATAATCTGACCATTTTGGATACTATAGAACTTCTCTTGGGTGGAGCACACACTATTTTCTGCTCCAACATAGGCAACAAAATGCCTAGTGCTGCCTCCAAATACCAATTTTGCAATAAGAACAGACTTTCCCCCATGAGACAACTTTGCAAGGCAATTCTTAAAATACTGTGTTTCTAAGAACTTGTCACCTAAATGTCAACTGATACTAATTTGATTTTCCAGTACAGTAATAAGTTCATTTGTACCTCTATGGGAACAGCATGTTCTCTAATGAAAATAAATGAATAAAAATACCTACATTCTACCCCATGAAAAGCCGGAGTCTGCAACTGGGTCACTTTGTTCCAAGTTAAGCATATATTTTGTACAGTTTCTCCTTCTGAGAGCCATGTGGAAAGGCAAGGCACAATGAAACTCAATCCCACTGTGGGCCAGTTCATCCTTAGTGCAACCCACTCTGTGCAGGTTGGGGACATATGTTTTCTAAGTTTTATCTCCTGTTTCCAGAACAACAAAATACTGTATTAGAATTCCAGGATGCTTAATTCTTCGCCCTTCACCTAATGAAGTGTACTTGTGGAAGCAAAATATATACATGTACAGTGTTAACTGGTGCTCTTAGGGAACTTGCTCTCAGCATGGGTCAAGGGAAAGTCTCACTCTCAGGCTGTGATTGAACAGATACCAGTACTTAGAAAAGCTGGCGAAGTATTGTCCAACTGGGAACCAAAAAGTTAGAGGAGAAATGTAATGTAAAAGTTTATTCGGTCATTGACCAGCAAAAGAGGAGAAAGAAAGTGAGCACTGCATTCTCTTGCTGCTTTTAATTTTACTGTGTACAGTCAGAGCATCCTCAGCATCCTTTATCTTTACCGATTGCTTAACAGGGGGAAATCAATAGGTAAGATTTTATGAACATGAAGGAGTGTAAGGAAAATCTGACCTGTAGGTATATGATGATAACCCAGCTAGTAAAGGCACAAAGCCCCAGCCTAGTACAATAAAAAATGTCGACCCTAACTAATAAAAAAAGAAACCAAGGATATACTTAATGCCCCTGCAGGCTCCACAGAGGATGCATTGTGGCAGGATCAGTCATTTTCCCACAGCCAACAATCTGGTAAGTTGTGCTCCAGCACAACCATTCCTGGGTTCCCCTAGTGATGTCATGGCAACACCACATGCAAATGTTTAGCTGGGAGGACAACCATTTATCTCCTGAGCCAAGCAACCCAAAGGATTCCCACACACCCCCAAGGCGGATGTAAGGACACACACACACCACAGTGCCAAGAGTATTCTAGAGGGTAGCTTCCCCTTTCATGAAAGCAACCCACAAATCAAATCCTGCTGCAATATTTAGTATTGCTTTGCATGCACTTTGGTTTAGCAGTCATCTATCATCTCGTTCAACCACAAAGGTGCTGCTATTTCCCGGGTTACAGAAAAGGCAAGCCCAGAGCGAATTTGAGACCTCCATTCTCTCTTACAGAAGGAAAAAACAAACACAGGACAAATAAGGGAGTACTGGTTGGTTATCTGTGTGTCCACCTCCTTCCATTATCCTGTTTTACTAATGCATGTGGTAGTAACTGGTGATCCAAAACCCCAGAGATGACATGGAGATTACAGGCACTCTGGATCATGCCCATCTATGTTATGTGCAGCACTGGACATATATATATACTGTATATAGACAGAGCCCTTTCCTATCTCTCCATCTCAGAACAGTGGTGGTACCTCCACTCAAGTCTGAAAGTTTTGGCAACAACACAGACACACAACCTCCTCCACAACCACCTCCCTACCTCTATTTGTCTCCTTAATCTCATCAGCATTCCTCAACATTCTTTATACCCTCCCCCTTCCCAAAAGCAGGGGGGATCCTTTATCAGAAGCTGCAGGTTCCCACACTCCTCTCCAGGCTAAAGGCTTGCTGTATGAGTGAGGGCTGAGAAGCAGGAAGAATTCCAGAGTCATAGCCTTTTTTCCCATGTTTGGAGCCTTTTTTTTTAAGTATAGGAGATGCCTTTCTAAATAAAGATGCTTTAGCCAGTGCTCAGATTCCAAAGAGAAAAGTCTGAGGTTCAAGTCAGCCTGGGAACCATGCTTCTGATCTAACTGGATCTAGGTTCACACAAATATGATTAATTTTGTGTCCATGTATGTATGGGAGAGCACTCTGGACATTCTCCACAGTCTTCTCTTCATGTGACAGCTTCACATTGCCTGGATTTCAAATGCCATATTAAAAGAAAGCTACTGTTTTGGAGTCGAGGTGAGATGGCTTCAATAAACCAAGCCACCACCTTTCCCTGAACAAAAGTTCTCAAAACAGGAAGGGAGCTGTTGATTTCTACCTGTGACTGACAAGTTCAATGCAGTTCCCCTGTTTGTAGTACATCCAAGGTACAGACTGTGTGTGCTTGAGCATCCTCATCCCAAGATGTGCCTTCAAGCTATTCACTTCTCTCTGTATATGCCTTCAAGCCTGTTCACTTCTGGTGACGTGTTTTATTACACAAGGAATACTCAAAGGTGTTTGTAAGTTTCTCCCTCTGAATTTTTATTTATTTATTTAACTATTTATTTATACATACATACATACATACATACTATTTAAACTCCACTCTTCACTTGGAATTAATTGGTGGTCTCCCATCCAAGTACTGACTTTGCTTAGTTTCCCAGAACAGACAGGAGCTGGCCTTTATTTTAACAGTGTGGGTGGGGGGGGGGCACCAGTTTTTAAAATGTACACTTAAAACAGTACAGCACCCTCTTAAAAGCCCTTTATTTTAAAAAATTCAGTTCTCAACCTGGACCCCAGAAGGAGGGAATCAAGTCCTTCTAAAACTAGGTTGGGCAGGGCTGAACCCCTCTGAAATGATCAGGCAAAACTGGACACTAAAGACTCCTATATATTTGAGCCCCCTCGGGAAATATCGGTCGGAAGCACACTAAATGTTCATAATTTAGCTATTACTTTTATGGTACTCAGATTGTTAACAACTTCATTTGGAGAAGGATGATTGTTTTAATATAACTTACTGTGACAAGTGGCTTGAAGATATGTGTGTGCACATGTGCACACACACACATATACATTATTTTATAAAAATATACCTGTAAGTGGTCAAAGTTAATAACCTGGACCTAACCATACAGGGATTTATAGGTTATAACCAGCACTTTGAATTGTGTCTGGAAACAAACTGGCCAACAATGGAGCTGTTATGCTGAGGGTCCCTGCAACCAGACCCACATGTCAGTCAAACTGCAGCTTTTTGTACTAAATGAAGGGCCTGAACAGACAGGCCAAAATAAGCCTGCTTTGGGTCTCTTTGGAGGTATGCTCTTTAAATGACACACACATCCTAAGAGGTCAGAAGCCATACCAAAGCCACACTTCAGCCCTAAGGACTGAAGACCAGCTTTGGTGCAACTTCTGGCCTCTTAAGATGTGTGTGTCATTTAAAGAGCATATACCTCCAAAGAGACTCAAAGCAGTTTTATTTTGGTCTGTCTGTTTGGGCCCGAAATTTACAAACTTTCTTCAAAAACAGCCCCATGTACAGAATGATACAGTAATGTAAATGGGATGCAGCTAAGGCATGGGTCACAGTGTCCAGGTCAGGTGTCTCAAGAAACAAGTGCAATTGGCACAGTAGCTTTAATCATGCAAAAGCCCTTCTGTCTGTTGTGGAAACCTGGGCTTCCAGGCTCAAAGCTGAGTTCAGAAGTACACTCAAACTGCAAGCCTGAATCTTCAAAGAAATCATAATCCTACTCTACACAGGATAAATCCCTATTGCCTGAACTTTCTCAGGTGTCGGGGGTCCATATGTCGGGGGTGCTTTGATTCTTTGTTCCTGGATGGCAAGGCTTGGAATGGAAGGCCCTTGTGTTCTATTCCAACTCTATGATTGTATGATCTACTTTTTGATTGACCAGGAGTATTTCTGCCTTGTCTGGCTTAAGCTTCAATGGGTTCACCTTGACCCAATCTATTACTGTTGCCAGACTTTGGTTCAAAACTAAAATAGTTTCCTTGGTGTTTATTGAAAGTCAATCTCTCTTTTATGTCTGACCCCATGCTCAAGGTGAGCTACAGGAGAAATAGAGTTGGGACAGCATATTGGTTACACTGGCTCCAAACTTCCAGACAATCTTTTCCTGCATAGGAAAACCCTAGAAATCCAATGTGCTGCAATGGTTATATTCTAGCCCCTAAAGCAGGGATGAAACAGAGGTGGCATAGTGGTT